>NW_007735027.1:59408-62769 GCF_000696425.1 Galeopterus variegatus
GAGGCTTGAGAGCCCTTTGCCGGTCCGGGACCGGAACGAGCGCAACTCTGAGGGTTGTGATCCATTGCCGGACACGGAAAAAGACAAAAAGAAAAAAAGAAAATACAGTAGCAATTCAAATTGCCTAAAAATACAGAATGACATTACTATAAATGAAATGAACTATGCAGCACTATAAATGGTTGCTCAATACAAATAAAATATTTTATTTATACTAATTGCCCCACAACTAAGACATTTTCCCAGTAGTGGTTTTAGCACCATAGTGAATATAGAAAATGTCTAAATTTTATTTTAAGTTCTTAATCAGAAAAGCAGTTTCCTTTTTTTCCTCCGCATATTTTTTTCTTTTCTCTTAGGAAATCTTTTCAAGATGTCCCTGAATTATGAGAATAGAAACACACTTGATGGGTCTTACTTGCCAATCAAATTGACAGCTATAAAATAAAATCAGTCATTCTGCTAAAGTATAACTTTTAAGGATAAATTTTTAGCTCTGGAATTTAATCATATGAGTGCTTCTGAAATGAAAAGATGATGCCTGGTTAATTCTGTCTCTGTGCCATTACATATTCATTCATGTGTCTTATCTTTAAGGATACCATCTTAAGAGAATAATGTTGCTGTGTAAAATATATGACTAGTCCAACTATTGGTGTGTTTTTTACTTTTCCACTTTTCACTGTAAAGGGTTGATAATGACTATTTTAATAACTAGTTAATGGCATAAATAGCTAATTATTCAACTTTTGATAACTTTGGTGAATTCTGCAAGGCATCATCTAGATTCAAGGCATGAAAATAGACACATATCAAAAGGAAAAATCGGCTCTATTTCTACAGCCTTGTCTGCTAAGGCATTAAAAGAAGTACAGTAGAATTGGACATTATCAGTTTAATTAAACCCAGGTATGAAGACTTTCTTTAGAAATTTTATTCTCTTATGGCTACTGTCATTCATCTAGTCATTAGACTACATCACATTCTCTATTTCCTTAGGGATTCCCTTCCTGGTACTTGACACAGGACATTGTTTTCAATATATCTGACTACTGACATGAACAGTACTATATTATAAACCAGGGTCCTGAGCTATGGTTATTAATAGGCCTTATGAAGTCACCCACAATAATTTTCTGATTTACTTTTTAAAATAAACTTCCATATTTTTAATTTAAATCATAAAGTTCACATTATATTCCCAAAATGCTATCATGATGGGTTTATATATAGTATTAAACTATATAATAAACTGCAGTTTTCTGTATCTATTTAGTACCTACTATCAAACACATAGTAGTGTCTTCATAAATATTTTAGATGAAAAAGCGACATAAAAATAATTAAAGAATTAATCATTAAAAAATTAATTTAATCATTAAAAATTAAAGAATGATTAAAGAATGAATAAGTGTATATCAGGATATTATTTTCCCTATTGTCAGACTCAACATTCTGCATTAGTGCAACAGTTATAATTTAATTCACAAATATTAATAAAATGCTTGTACCATGATATACAAAGATGAACAAGAAATGGTCCCAGACCTCAACATTCTTAGAGTCTAGTACATAAAACATAACAATTTACACAATTTATTTGCAAGTTATGACTTGTTAAGTATCAACAGTAAATTGTGACAAGGTTATGAATTTCCTAAAGAAGCAGCAAATAATTGCTATTAAAGAAAATGTAAGTGTTGGGGATGACATCATAGGATTTGAGCTGGGCCAAGAAGATGACTAGAAAAGGAAAACAAACTAAAACAATAACAATGTGGCTAACGTAAAGAGGCAGCAATGTACAGAATGGCAATAGTATTGTATGATTAATACCATAATACTATTGTGTAAAACTATTTATTTAATAGGATATAGGTTTGAAAAACTAAGTTGGGAACAGATTAAAGGTACTGATTAGGATTTAGTCCTTATTTCGCAGGCAATAGTGGGCCAACAGACGTGTAAAACTATTTATTTAATAGGATATAGGTTTGAAAAACTAAGTTGGGGACAGATTAAAGGTACTGATTAGGATTTAGTCCTTATTTCGCAGGCAATAGTGGGCCAACAGAAAGGTCTTCTTGTTGCTGTTTGATTATAATTGAAGAAGCGAGATGTGGCATAGTTAAGAGGTGGAAGCTTTTAAAGATAATGAATATTTTGTATTAATAAAAAAGGAAATTTTGTTGACACTCTGTGGCAAATTGAAGACAAGAGAAGAAAGAGATAAAGGAGAAGACATTTTAAGGAAGGACATGGTTGGGGAGGGGTGTGTGGAAGAAAAGGTGAGATCATTCATGCAGATGTCTTCTATCATTTCACTTGATTTGGAAAGGAAGGGTCTGCTGAGAATAAAAGTAGCAAGGTTAAGAAACAAACCTAAAGACAGTGAAAACTATCTGCAACGGTTAGAGCAAGGGGATAGTTAAACAAGATCCCTGCAGAATTAGGGCCCAAGTGACTTCAAAATGCATGCAATCTTGACAGATACTTAATTACCATGATTATGTAATTTTCTCAAATAGCGCACATCAATTCTAGATCAAGGATTTTCTTTCTACCTTAGATAGTCTGGTATGATAGAAGCTAAAGAAGAGTAAAATTGGAGGGCTGACAGGAGCAATGTTGACATAGGAGATAAGGAGATCCTGGCTACATAAGGAGTTGTGGGTTGGTCTGTGTCATGCCTCCAAAAACTCATATGTTGAAGTCCTTATCCCCAGTATCTCAGAATGTAACCTTATTTGGAAATAAGGTGGTTGCATATGTAATTAGTTAAGTTAATACTAGGTCATACTAGAGAAGGGTGGACCCTTAATCCAACAAGACTGATGTCTTTTAAAAAAGGGGAAATATGGACACAGAGACTTACATGTACACAGGGAGAATGCCATGTACAGAATGGAGTCGTGTGACCACAAGCCAAGGAACTACCAGAATTTAGGAGAAAGACCTGGAACAGATCCTTCCCAAGTGCCTCCAGAGAGAGCATGGCCCTGCCAACACTTTGATCTCAGATTTCTAGTCTCCAGAGCTGTGAGACAATAAATTTCCATTATTCTAAACCACCTGGTTGTAGTACTTTGTTATGGCAGCCATAACAAGCTACTATAGAAGGCAAACATAGCCAAAATAGGCTGAAAATCTAAGAATGGATAAAGACTTGGATGTCACAGTGATCAGTGAGAATGGTGGAATAGGAAATGGCAGAAGAACAAATGGTTGTGATGAGGGAAGGACATCTGGAATTGAGATTCTGGAATTGGAACTGTTCTAAGCTATTTCGGAGGGGTGTGTGTGTGTGTGAACTTCTGAAGTGGGCTGCACTTCAAGGAATCGTAAAAACATGCTAACATAG
>NW_007735027.1:63658-84031 GCF_000696425.1 Galeopterus variegatus
TGAGCATACATTTTTAATAATGGTCATGATTCTTCCTTAAAATAACATTTTAATATGTGAAGATATTTATAGCTTGCTATTTGGAAAAATATATAAAATAATCTTACTAATTAGTTTCTTTGATGTATTTGAAGACGGTAACAAATAGAAAAAAAGATGAAAAATATTTATACCTGAAGACATAATATTCTTTTCGAAACTCTACTATTTTCAAAAATGAACATGTGAGACAGAAGAGGCCTGGGGATTCAAAAGGCATTCACTTGTTTTCCCATTTTACAAGCTAACAAATAACTGTCCCTGCCTATCAGCAGGAAGTGCTGANTTGTTTTCCCATTTTACAAGCTAACAAATAACTGTCCCTGCCTATCAGCAGGAAGTGCTGAAGGTTAAAAGGAGAAGAAATCTATTGTCAATTTTGACTAAGTTTTATGTGACTGGTTGTCTCATTATTGCAGGAAAAAAACTCAGGAATTGGGAGAAAAAAAAGTTTTTAAAGGAATTAAAACAGTAAAAATGGTAATACTTTAATAATAGAGAAATGACACTCAAGAGGTCAAAATAATTGGACCTTCTGCCACAGACTTTTGCAGTGTTTTCCACCTCTTTTATATAATAACCTCAAAAACACCCTTTCCAAATGATATTTCTTTTATCACAATGAACAGTTGCTGAGGGGAAAAAAAAAACTACAAAATTTTTTCTCCCTTGTCTGCTGGCCTTATCTTCTTCATTAGATTCCTTGGTAGATTTCAAATGTTCAGATTCTGTTGCTAACTAGCTACATAACAAGTAAAATCAAATACTTTTTAAAAATATCTGTTTTATTGCATGTGGAATGAGGAAGTTGTCCTCCAAATTTTAAAATCTTACAACTACCAATTATTATTCACAACTGAATTTCCTAGGTGACTATATAATTATCCTTTTGTAAATTATCTCTGGTCCACTTCTGGCTACATTAAACCATAAAAAAAAAGAAGAAGAGGTACCTTAGGCCCAGTTCAGTAAAGCAAAAAAGCTAAATTTGCAATCATAATTGCATTGCTTTTTCAGACGGCAGCAAATCAGAAAACATCTGGAGTCTTCAGGCAAATACATTTGGTTCTAGCTAACCAAACCATGTCATGAAGCTGGATAAAAATATGTTGCCTCAGATAATTTTTTGAATCAAAATATCAATCTACTTGACCACAGTAATAACCCCAACTTAAAATAGGGATTAGTCATTTTGGAGCAAATATTTGAAGGCACAAAGAGCCCTTGAAGCACCAAACCTTAAAAGGGAATCTGCCATGATTGTTTGTGGCTGATAAATTGTGCTTAGTCTTCTGATAGTCTGTTTATTTTTAAAGCATGGTATGACTCTTGCTTCCCTGGGCATGCTTTTCTAACCATAAGATGAGCATTTTCACAAACTAGGTTAAAAGAAAAGAAAAATTATAGATAATAATGTTTGGATATAGCTTTCTATAGTAACATAGCTCAACAGAAAACTGATTTTAATACAGCACAGAATGTTCCACTGTATTGAGTATACACATCACACTATATCATAACCTCATAATATATATTGTTAATACTGATGTGATGAGGCAGTTCCACTTTAACTATAGTTTTGGTAGTAAAATTACTAATCTCTGTCTTGAGTGCTACAGATGAAATACAGCATGGGATAAGTTTAATGTTTTTCAAAAGGACGTGATTCTGAATATGCAATTTTAGAAAAAGAAAAGAAAAGAAGAGAGAAGGAATAGAAAGTACTATAAACTTATGCAAACACCAGAATCAATGTAT
The DNA here is from genome assembly GCF_000696425.1 of Galeopterus variegatus. Classification (NCBI taxonomy): domain Eukaryota; kingdom Metazoa; phylum Chordata; class Mammalia; order Dermoptera; family Cynocephalidae; genus Galeopterus; species Galeopterus variegatus. The sequence goes on from NW_007735027.1 coordinate 65,456, forward strand.
TTACTTGTACACCAGGTAAATGACATGGCAAAAATTCACAAATATAAATGAATATTGACTTATGCAGCAAAGGATCAGAGAAAAGAAACCATAATCATACAAAGATATTGTAGCTATCATTATCACAATAACTAAATAACATTTTCTACTTTCTCCTATCACTTGGTAAAACTTAGTTTAATTTATTCAGCATGCATGTCTAGAACATGATACAGTTCCTATTAATTCATCAAATTCCTTTGGCTAATAAAATAGTGATAATTTGAGACATTCGGACCCCATCAAAAGAGTACAAAGAATGAATGCAGAAATTGATCAATGCTGAGTAATTGGCATGAAGAAATTATTTTTCTGAACTAAATGCCGTTAAGTCACTTTAATTTCTTGTTTTCTATATAATTTATAGTTAAACTAATTCTAATATTTTACATTTCCAGTTGCATTCCTCTGAAAGTATTTTAATTGGTATCATTTTTGCCACTCAAATTTTACAGTGATAATTTGTGACTCATTAATCATTAGTTTGCTTGTATTAACTTCTGCCCGTATGGTTTTCTTCTATTATCATTATTTCTACCAGCACTAATTTTCCTGGCCGCATGTTTTACAGCATAATTTTGTCAAAAGGATTTGATGCTACCACCAGTTATTAGCCAATAAAAATGTTTACCCTGTGTAGTTTTAGGTATTGTCTGCTGAGATTCCTTATGAATAGAATATATATAGGTGAGAGCTTGTACTTACTTCATTCAAAAATACTTATGAGTTATTTTTTATTATAGAAACCTATAAAGAAGGAAAGAGAAATGGTCCATGATGGCACCACCCATCTAACTTCTAATGATACTAAAAATGAATACATAAATAAAAGCAATGTATGCACATATTTGGAAAATGTTAACAAATATAAAACTATAAGGTTAAAAATTTTAACCATTTCTCCTAAATTAAACAGTATGGACAGTTTTATGTAGATTACTCATAACAATTTAAATTTTTTTGTAGGGAGTTCTTAGGTAATCCATGAAACAATGACAAGTACTTTTATGAAATTGAGAGAGAACGGGAGCCTGAGGTGACCCAAGGATAGGGGTTGGCTAGAGATGGGAGAAACAAACTCAGAAAGAAAAGCAAATACAGAATAGGAGACAGAGAACAAAACATACATCTGTGGAAACGCTTGATTGAGGTAGAAGAAATGGAACTCGGGTTTTCTTCCATATTTGTACCTTTTCATAGGTAAGATGCCAAGCACTGTTGAAATAACTAAACATAGGCTATTGTTTATTTGACATAGCTTTCAGATAAACTAATTAATTAAAGCAAACAAGTTGAATGGAATCCTAGAGTCTGAAAATCTGGGCAGCTGATTGAATTTTTGACTGAATGGATTTAAGTGACCAGATGTTTTGGTATTGTGTAGACAGAGTTTTGACTTGAGAGCCAAGAGAAAAGCAGATTAGTATTTGGCACTTGTGCAGTTTGGTCTGCAACTCAATTATGTAGTTTTGCTAATGACAGAAATTCAGTAAATGCTTGCTGGCTGAATGATCAAACCATTCGACTACATTTTTCACTTTCAATCAGTGCTTTTGGTTATTGTACATATAAAAGCAATCTTGGATAACAATATCCAAAAAGAAACAACTGATACCATCTGGAAAATAATATGCACTAAAGAGCAAACATGTCTTTTGGATTCTGTGCTGTAGTTTTAAATTGCTGTTTTCCTGGCTTTGGATTATTATGTTGTCACAAAGGGGAGATCGTATCTTCTATGTTTTATAAGAAGCTAATATTACAGAAATTTATATTCCAATATTACACCCAAATTAATTTTTTCTTCATAGATTTAAAAATTCTATAAAACAACCAATTTTTGGCTTCTTAAATGCAGACGTAATTATCCTCGTTATTTCAACATCTTCATGTACAGTTATAATCAATAGAGTTTGCCTCAAAGTAGAATGCCTTCAAGACACTGCACTATTACATCTTAACATTACTTTCTTAAGAAACAGAGAAGAGCAATAATTTCTTTAAGGAAAATTAAAGTTATTAGCTTAATCATAAGATTTGAAATCTTATGTTCTAATTATAGTGTGGGAGGCAGTATAGGGTAATGGTTAAGAGCATGGACTTTGCAGTCAGATTTGAAAGATCTGAATTCCAATTTCTTTTGTTGTTGTTGTTGAATTACAATTCTGAATCAACTCGTGGTTAGTCTTATTATTTATTTACTCTTATTTGACAGTAAGTCCCTTAAACTAAGTTTTGCTTTTCTACTTTATAAATAAAGATAACATCTTATTCATGGCCCACAATTGTAAAACTTACATGATAATATGCATATACATGTATATTTCACAAATATGGAAATATACCTAAAACACACACATATACAAATAGTATAGTGCTGGGCACATAGTGAGCACTGGGTGAGAGATAATGCTTGTTATTAAGTAATCAGGTAACAAAATTCTACTCTGGGCATTCTGTTGATGTATTTGCCACTTTAGTGTGATGAAAGATTAAGGCATTTTTCCTAAGTAGATTTATCTGGGTTCAAATTTAGTTCTGCAATTGACTACCTATATAATCTCAGTCAAATTATGTAAGCCTTCTGAATCTCAAGTTTTTTAAACGTAAAATAAGATTAATAAAACTTACTTTGCAGAGTTGGGGGGAGGGGAGCAATTTTTCAAATTTAGTTCTGCAATTGACTACCTATATAATCTCAGTCAAATTATGTAAGCCTTCTGAATCTCAAGTCTTTTAAACGTAAAATAAGATTAATAAAACTTACTTTGCAGAGTTGGGGGGAGGGGAGCAATTAAAAGACTCTAAGCATATAAAACACCTGGCACAAGTCTGGCATACAGAAGATGTGATCTTCTACATTTTCTTTAAACCTTTGATGTTTTATTTCCTTGATCTTTAAAATGTATTAAAAACTGGATATATGCCCTTAATTGGGTTGTTGTGTAAATTAAATGAGATGATACATAAACTGTCAAACAGACCACTAGCACATAATTGGTTTTCAATGCCTTTCAACTCCACTTCCCTAGAATCATACAAACTTCAATAACACAGGTCTGAATGTAAACAACAGTATCTTAAATATTTGCTCTATGAAGAATTTAAAGTCTCTGCCAAATATTTCTAAAAGCCTAACAAAAACTTCTCAACATTAAGATGGAAACAGTATTGAGAGAAATCCATATCTATTTCTATTTCCTAACCAAGTTAGTCATTCGTAGGTGTTGGTTCCAAAAACTGTAATTCTTGGGAGGGTCAGTGACATAACTGGTTTGCTTATCCTAACATCCCTAATGCCTAACCAATTGTTTAGAAAATAGTCAAAATTCAAAAACATTTGCTGAACAAATGAGTGAAAGTCACTGCCAGCAAGGCTCCAGCCAGATTCTTGCAGAAGCAGGCTTTGGCTTAATTGAAACAGCAAGCTACCTTCAAAATAAGCTTTCCCTCCTCTGCGACACCCAGAGCATACTTAGAACCTGTGTTCCTGTCTACCTCCTGATTACATGGTCATTTCACCATCAAAATTACTCTGTTTCTTCAACTTCAACAGGTCTCTCACTAGGAACTATTTGCATGCATTTTGGACATTGTTGTCAAAATTACCATATTTTTCCCAAAGAGTGAGGTCTGAATTAATGAGGTTTTACTAAATTCATTTTTTTATGGTTGGTTTAACCTCTGAACAAGCACATTAAAGTCAAGTGGTAAAGCAGAATAATTTCTTAGAATTGAATCCACATGTAAATTGATCTTGTAACATTTGCACACAAGGTGACAATTTCTGATGCAATAGGAAGCATTACAAATGTGCAGAAATCAACTCCGCCATTAGAAAAAAGCAAGAGTTGCTAGGAAACCACATTCCAAATAATGAACATTATAGTGGTGACCCAGACAATTACCATATGCCTGACATGACATCAACATAAACCTTATCAGACTTTTAAAAGCACTTGTGACACTGAATTGTTAGTACCACATTTGCAAACTCAGGTGATTGAAGAGTTGCCTTTCAATAAAATGATGCAAAAATTCAATTGTAGGAACAGGAAAATATAAAATCAAAATGAGTTTATAGCAATAAAATATACTTTCTAGAGCTAACCAAGTCTTTCCTGCATATTTATTTATTTATTATTAATTTTAACTTATCTACATACAACGTAGTTGATTTTTCTGTCTGTAGTGGATTGAATTATGTCCCCCCAAAACTCCCTGAAGCTTGAATTGTGTCTTCCAAGTTTTGTGTATTAGAAACTTAGCCTCCATTGTGACTGTTAAGAGGGTGGGAAATCCTATTATGGTAATTGAAAAGTGGAGCCTTAAAGAGTTGATTGTATTGTAGGACCCTGCAGTAGTGAATGGATTAAAATGGTGGTCTGGGGCATGGTTCTGAGGGCTTTAAAAAAGAGGAGAGTCTGTCTTGCTCCCTCTTGTTCTCTGCTTCTACCATCTTACTATGTGAGACCCCTGGGTCACTGTCACCATCACCAGATGGACTTTGTTTGGACTTCCCAGCCTCAGAAACTGTAAGCAATAAATTTCATTTTTCTTTACAATTACCCAGTGCCGTGTATTTTGTTATAGCAACACAAAAAGGACTAATACAAAAAATTGGTACTGAGGAGGGGGGTGTTGCTGTACAGATACCTGAAAATGTGGATGCAGCTTTGGAACCGGGTTTTAGGCAAAGGTTGGAGGAGTTTGGAGGACTTAGAAAAAGACAAAAAGATGAGATAATGCTTGGAATGTTTTAGAGATTGGTTAAATGGTTGTGACCAGAATGCTGATGGAAATGTGGACAGTAAAGACCATGTGGATGATGAGGTCTCAGATAGAAATGAGGAAATTATCAGGAATTGGACAAAAGATCACCCTTGCTACACCATAGCAAGGAATTTGGCTGCATTGTGTCCATGCCCTTGGACTCTGTGGAAGGTGGAACTTAAGAATTGTCAGCTGGAATGTTTGGTGGAAGAAATTTCTAAGCAGCAAAACATTAAGGAAGCTGCATGGCTACTTTTAACAGCCTACTCTGAGTTATGGCAGCAAAACCATGATGTAAAGCCAGAATTTAAAAGGGAAGCAGAGCATATAGATTTGGAAATTTTGCAGGCTGGCCATGTGGTAGAGAAAGCAGAGAGCAGGAGAAAAATGCAAAGGTGAAGTAGATAAACTGGTTACTAAAGACATTAGCTTGGCAATGAGGCAGTCAGATGCTAATAACCAGGACAATGAGAAAAAAGCCCTGAAGGCATTTCAGAAGTCTGGAAGGGTGCCCTTCCTATCAGAGGCCCTGAGAACTAGAAGGACTACCTTGTCCTGGAGGACAGACCTCAGGCTCCCTGCATCCCAGCTGCTCTGGCTGGAGCAGCCCTGCATCAAGTGGCCCCAAGTGTGGTTTGTGCAGCAGCTCTGGAGAGTAGAAGGCCGAAACCTCAGTGGTGTCCACGTTGTGTTAAGTCTGCAGGCTGGCAGTATGTGAGAGCAGTGGAGCCTCCATCCAGATTCCAGAGGATGTATGGAAAAGCCTCGGGGCCCAGGCACAGACCACAGAGGTCATCTACTAGAGCAATGTTGAGCAGGAAAGTGGGGTTGGAGCCCCCACAGAGAGCCCCAACCAGGGAAATATCTAGTACAGCCAAGGCAGCAGGGCTGCTGCCAGGACCCCAGAACTGCTGCCAGGACCCCAGAACTGCAGGGCCACTGGCAACATGTAACACTGGCCTGGAAAAGCCACAGGCACCAGCACAGCCCACAGGGCTGCAGCCGGCAGAGCTGTGGGGGTTGGGCCACTCAAGGTTTTGAGAGCCCAGATGCCCAATTGTGCCCAGGATGCAGGACTCAGACTCAAAGAAGATTATTTTGGAGCTTTAAGACATAAAGTCTGCCCTGCTGGGTTTCAGACTTGTTTGCAGCCTGTTCCTCCTTTCTTCTGGCCTATTCTTCCCTTTTGGAATGGGAACATGTACCCAATGTCTGTTCCACCATTTTATCTTGGCAGTAGATAAATTTGGTTTTGATTTTTACAGGTTCACAGCTGGAAGTTTTGTCTTTGGTCTCAAATGAGACTTTGGTCTTTGGACTTTTAAGTTGGTGCTGGAGCAAGCTGAGACTTTTGGGACTGTTGGGATAGAATGACTGTATTTTGTATGTGAGAGGGACATGAGTTTGGGGAGGCCAGGGGTGTAATGATGGAATTTGGATGTTTTGTCCTCCAAGAACTCATGTGAAAATTTGATCCCCAATGTGGCAGTGTTGGAAACTGATTGAATCATGGGGGCAGATCCCTCATGAGTAGATTAATGCTCTCCCTGGGGGTGGGGGTCCTGAGTGAGTTCTTACTCAATTAGTTCCCAAGAGAGCTGGTTGTTTAAACAACCCTGGCACCTCCTCTCTCTCGCTTCCTCTCACCATGTGATCTACTTGACCCACCAGCTGCCTGCCATTTTCTGCCATAAGAAGCAGCCTGAGGCCCATGTCAGATGCAGCTGTCTTAGAATAAGTCAATTAAACCTCTATTCTTTATAAATTACCCAGTCTCAGGTATTTCTGTTATAGCAACACAAATGGACTAATACAGTGTCCCTTTACCAATTTCTCCTTTTCTCCTGCATATTTAGAAAGCATGCACATCTCTGGTATGCTGTCTCATGGCATCGGTGAATCAAATGACATTTATTAAATTTTTAAATAAGTCTCCTTTTGAAGTCTGTACCTTCTACTTCTTTTGTATATTTGTAGGGAAAAAAAAGACTTTAAAGATATACACCAAAATGTAAAATGTGGTCATGAATGGTTGTGAATTATAAGTGATTTTGACTATCTTCTATGTACTAATTTTCAGGGGTCATTTTATTTTTTGTAATTTTAGAACACTAACAAAGTTACTTGAAAATAATTTTAAAACTTTTATTTGGAACTAGATATGAGACTTCAAGACAGAATAACAAATCAAAAACATAAGACCTAAGTCAATAGTGTGCTTAGTGTGTAGATAGCATATTACTGTTTTACATATTATTTTATCATGCTATTTTCATGCCATTTTTGTATTGGAAGATTCAAGCTGCTAATGTTAGCATATAAGACTAAGTTAAACAAGCAGAAAAAGATTTTTAAAAATCTCTTCTTCAATAATGCTGAAGAATTTTATTTCATGTCTGTAGAATGTAGTGATTAGAACATCTGTTTAACTGTTTTTAAATTTATATTTTTTATTTCTTCATTTAGAAAATGGAAATAATAGTGATCCTTCCCTCACAGAATTATTGTGAGACTTAAATGAGTTATTACATGGAAAGCACTTAGAAGAGTGACTGCCTGGCATGCCATTAAGTGTTTCAATAGATGTCGTTTATTGATTTATTGTTATTCTACATTCTCTAGTATGCATACAAATAGAAGTTTTTGTTCTTTCTATTGAAAGATAATTTCGTCTGTGACTTGTGTTGAAAATAGGCATAAATGTAGGTTTGCAAGTGTAAATCATTACTAGTAAGATAAAACTCATTAAAAAATACATCATTTTGAACTTCCATTTCTAATAATATATTATATAATCTGAATAACCCTCTGTAGGTCAGCTAACAAGGCAATGAAAAATTACCACACCAAGATATCAGAGAAGATGAGCCTGAGGAGAGGTGGACACTACATTTGGAGAAGGTTTTCCCTTAAGGGCATCTCCTGACTCTAAAAAAGGTGGCTGATAGGTTGGGAATCCAAGCAGTACTTTTGACAGACGTGCAGGACTATGGGGACAAAAACTGGAGTCCAAGGATTACCAAGGGGGAGGTCTTAGTAAAACCTCCATACTTTGAGATCCTAGGTCTTAAGTTATTTTTATAATGTTTTATATACAATCTCCAGCACTCAAAAAATAATAGTTAGTCACACAGAAGACAAGTAACATGAGTAAACATTAAGTGAAAGAACAGATAATGTAATAGAACACAGGGTCTCTAGAGAATAGATTTGTTAAGCAAAGGGTTTAAAATCATCATGGATGACATATTCAAAGAAATAAATAAAAACCACTAAAAAATTTTGTTACATAAATGGAAATGTAAAACACTGAAAACTGCTAAAATCAACGCTAAGCCTTCAGTGGATGGGTTTAACAACTGATTTTTACAACCAACTGAAGGGAGTATTAGTGAGTTAGAAGATAGATCAGAATGGAGTACATAGAATGAAGCTCTGGTAATTAAAAGTAAGCAAACTATAGAAAAAAAATCTGTTCTAACTTCATCTACTGATATACTGTCAGTGAACAAATACTTTAAACATATTTTTTTTAAAAAACATAAACATATTTCTAGTACCAAATAAATTCACTATACAGAGTAGATCTATTAGAAAATATATTTAGCCATAAATTTCACCAGTAATATTATATAATATTTTTGTCTATTATTGCTGCAATAAAAGAATGGCTCACTAAAACTGCCACTATAAGAATGACCTAGGAGATTAAAAATAAATTCAAATATACATAATAGATAAACATGAAAAGTGAGAATAATGGGTCTCAGTATCGTAATAGTGAGTTCATGTAATGCCTATGTATTTCTTTCTGACTCCTTACATTTTTCTCCTTATATGTAGATTCTAGAAGTTAGAAAATTTCAAATAATTATACATTCTACTGGATAAAAAGTACTAACTAGAATTTTATAAATAAACAATTATCAAAGAATTATAGAGAATTAATCAAGTTATCAAATATAGTCAGCCCTTTGTGTCTGTGGTTTCCACATCTGGGGATTCAACCAACCACTGATTGAAAATATTTGAAAAAATAAAAAAATTTAAAAATACAACAACAACAAAAAAACAAGAAATCAATACAGAATAACAACTATTTACATAGTATTTACATTGTATTAGGCATTATAAGTAATCTAGAGATGATTTAAAGTATAACAGTAGGTTGTGAATAGGTTATCTGCAAATATGATGCCATTTTATAATCCATGTATTTTAGTATCCTCAGGGGTCCTAGAACCAATCCCGTGCATACCTGCATATACTGAGGGACAACTATAATTAGATTTTCTTTTTCTAAATAAAATCTCAGACTATGATCTCATATGGAGTTAATTAAATATTACAATATTAGCAAAGACCAAATCTTTCCAAATATTAAAATAACATCAGGTTTTCTTTGCAAATAGCAATGGCTATTTAAAAATTAATTGGAGAATAATTATTTCATAATCTCAAAAAATCCTGTAAGCTCATAAGAAGAAGTTGAAGCTTAAGGAGATATAATTTAATGTATTACAACACATGTACATTTTACATTAATATTCATGCTTTTGCACTAGACAGAAGAAATTCATAGCATTTCCCTGATTTGCAATTTACATTCCTAAACACATTAGTGTTGCAACATGATTGCACAGTGTTTTTAAACTCTATTTCACAATCTCTCTTTACTTCCCTCATTGTATAAAATGCACTGTTCTCTGAACTAATGAAGGGAATTTGAATGCATGCCTATGAAATGAAATTTAATTATTTAAAAAAAAAAAACTGAAGCACAGAATTAAAATCTAGACATTTGGACACATTTAATCTTTAAAAGTCCTAAATTGTGAAAATGCTACTTGTCTTTCTAATACATCACTAATCACAATCTATACTCAATCCTCAACTCAACTTCCCTTTCCCTACCAACACCTTTTTTTTTAAAGAAGAAAGCATAGGCAGTAACAAATGTTTGGTTATTTTAATCAAACAGTGGTTAAAGTATTAGTACAACTTAGCCTTTCAGAACTGAAAACTTTATTCAAAATACTTTTGCAAGATTAGATTCACAAGATTAAAGAACAGCATAAAGTTATGCAATTTTCTAGAGAAATCACAATATAGCTAGCTCAACAAAGGAGAGAAAATATAAATCTGATTTTACTTTTCAATTGCCTGTTGCTTAAAATATAAGAAAATCAGATCCCACTTAGTGAGGAGTGAAAAAGGAATAGTACAATGCTGGCATTTTCAGATCTTCAGCCAAAAGAATAAACATCACATTGATTGTGTGAAAAAAAATTCTAATCACTGTTTCTAAAAACAGTCCTATTTAAAGCCACTGTGGACTGATTTTTTTGAAATTTATCATATAGATAAACCATATTTATGTATGTTTTATAGATACAGTCTAGAATCAGCCTCTGAGTTTCATTACTTACTCAAAATTATTTGCTTGAGTATTAGCTCTTAGTCTGAATAAGTAAAATGCTACATTTTCCGGTTATTTTTAAATTAAAAAGAATAAATGCAAGCAGTTTTACAATTAATGAGTCAATGACATTACCAGTCATTTCTAAGCAATTATAATGGACTATTCTGGCTCTTATTTCCCATCATTACAAGATGTCTCAAAACTTTGTAAAACCATATAAACATTATCAATTTATTTTTCAATACATGAGAGGTTTGGAGAGTTCTGTTTTGAGCAATTATTGTGACTTAAAAACCTTACATCTTAAGTAGCCTAAAAACGTGTATAATTTGAGGTAAACAATCAACTGATTACATATCAACTCTACTGCAACACCCAAGCATTTTATAATAAAAGATTCTCTCAATAAGTTTAGAAATGTTCCCATGGCACTAAGCTAGAAAGCGATTCAAAATCAAATTAATATGCCCCCCCCAAAAAAGAATCCCAAACCATGCAAATACTATAAATTAGTAATGAATCTAAAATTATTAAGGTGGTTCTATTATTATGAATTCCCTTTCTGCAGTCTTATTAAATCTTTATGGACATTTCCTCCACTGATTTAATAAGACCGTCTGATTTATAAGACAGATCTAATATTATAACTCACAAATGAAAATATTGATGAGAACACTGCACAACACAATTCTCTGGTTTTGTTCTCTGGCAATTTAAGTTTACTTTGGCAATGCTGAAATCAATACAAACATTGTATGTCCTATAAAAGAAAATTCAACGTAGAAAAACCATCCCAAGTGATAAGACTGCCCAGCTGGTAGGCTTGAAAATTTAAGAACTGATATGAGTTCAATCTGGAATGTGTGTATATTTGCAGTTTGCAGCATATCTGGGACAGTATTCCTTTTGTTGGTTTGTTTTCCTGGCAGCGGTAGAAGTGCCACTCATATATTTGAAAAACTCAGTAATTATGTCCTGAGGGAACTTAACCTGGATTTTTCTTTTTAATGCTCCATACTTTCCCATCTTCACCAGTGGTAGGAGTGGTTAGAGAACTCTCTTTCCACTTTTAAATTGTCAAATAAAAACATATATGTGCACATGAATGGACAGTAACACAAGCAATTTTGCACTATGTTCACTTTCCCTATTACATCCTCCCCCTCTCATCTTTCTTTCCCTTGGAGGTAAGCATCATCTTGAATTTTGTGTTAATCATTTATTTACTTTCTTTAAAATAGCATTTTTTTCAATTTTGCCAGTTTTTAACTTTAATTAAATGGAATAATACTATGGCATTCTTCTATGACTTAGTTCTTTTGCTTACTTTATGTTTACAACATTTATCCATGTTGATGTCAGTAGCTGATGTCATTTTCTCAACATGGTATACTAAGGTATAAATATATCACGGGTTTATCCATTCCACTTTTGATGGATATTTGAGTTATCTCTGGTTTTAGGCTATTATAAAAAGTATTGCTATGAATAATCTTGTGTGTGACTTCTGCTACACAAGCACAAGTTCTTCCTTAGGGCAAACATCTAGGAGAGAAATTGCTGTGTTGTGGGATATGCACAAGTTAAAGTCTTATCAGTGCCAAGTAAATTGTACCATTTATACTCCCACCAGCTGGGAGTGAGATTTCCTGCTCTTCCAGATCCTCAGCAATAATGGCACTGTCAGACTTTCAAAGTTATGCCAAACTAGTAGGCAGAAATGCTATATAATAGTGTTACAAATTTATATTAATCTGATTACTAGTGAGGCTAACCAAAGATACTTTTATTAGTCATATGTGTTGCAAAAATATTCTACTCGTTTGCTGTTGTGTTTTTACTCTCTTTAGGTATTCTTTGATAAACAGGAAGGTTTTAATATTAGTAGCAAAATTTACACATATTTTTCTTATGACTTGCAAGTTTTTGAGCTAACTAGTTCACAAAAATTTCTTCCCTACTCTAAGTAAAAATTTTCTAATTATAAATTTATAGTTTTATCATATAGCTTTTCACATTTAACCCTCCTGGAATTGATTCAGATGTAGATTCATAAAATAGAAAACCAATTGCAATTTGTTTTCCATATGAACAGCCAAATGTCCCCCAAACCATTTAGTGAATAGCCCATCCTTTCTCCACTGATCAAGGTTGCTTTCACAATTTATCAAGTGCTCTTTTTCCTTGATGCACTGCAGTTTCATTAAGATGTGTTTAGTGTCAAATTCCTATGGTTTATCTTTTGTAGAATTCTTTAGAATCATAATTATGTCTGAAAACTGATTAATGTCTTTTAATATTTACAGGAAAAAAATCCATTTTCTGCATTCCCTTTTTTATCGCCATTTGGAACCCCCGTTGAACATATATTACATCTTCCCTTTCTCTCCTCCATACTGTTATTCATATTTTCCCATTTTTAATTCTCTGGAGCTTATTATTGACACTTTCTTCAGTTTTAACTTTTGGCTTAGTAATTCTTGTTTCATCTGTGTCTAATATGTTTTTAAACTCATCCACCGAGTTCTCTCTTTTTTAAAGTATTATGTTGATTGCCTGGAAGTTCTCTGGTTCTTTTTCAAATCTATTTCTTCCCTCCTGACATTTTCCTACTTCTCTTTAATTTCTTTAATTATATTAAACATCATCATTTTAATTCTGTGTCTGATAATTTTGATCTTTGGCAATACTTCAGATCTGCTTTTCTCATTTCTGGTTTTTACTGGTTCTTACTCATAGTGCTTTGTTTTCTTGTGTGTATGTGTTTTTTTATTTTTATTTTATTTTGCTTTTAGTATTAGCCATTCATTTTCTAGAACACTTTATCTGTGGAAATTGTTTGAGGATGATATTGAAGTTGAAGTCTTCCAGGGAGGAATAATATTTCCTAGTTTTCTACTATCATTGCTAATGACAGAACACTTAAATTCACCAATTAAATTTTGTTTCAATCTACACACATAGTGCAACTGGCACGTTTCTCTCTCTCCTATGAGTTCAATGATATGCTTACTAGTTTTTTTAAAATTATTTTAAATATATTTAATACAGAATTTAAGAGTTTCAATCAGAAGGTTTGTTCAGGGTATCTGCTACAATGACAGAAATAGAAATGTACTCACATTTCAAGCCTTTTCATTCTGTATTTTTTTTTTTTTAGCCCATAGATGGTGAGCTGTTATAAAAGGGCTGCCTTGAATTCAAGGTTACTTCTTCAAATGCAATATTTCTGGTTTATAGGAATTTGTAGTAATGACACTTCTAGGATCCATCACTGGCCTCTGGCAGAAATTATAGCTAGAAGACCTCATCCATTCCCAGAGGTAAACCCCAGATTTCAGGAAGCCATCAGTACTAAAAAGAGTACCACACACCAGGAGCTAGATTTTCCACTGTTTTTAGTTTCCTCAGTTATTGGGCTTCAACCTTCAAGTTTCACCACAGGAAAAATTGCAAAAGTAACTCTGAGTCTGAGGCTTCACAAGGAATACCTGAACACTACCTACAGGAAGCTGTCCAGGTCCTTCATTTCCTTGCTTCTTTGCTTATTACTTCTCAAATTACCTCTCAGACTCTGATTCTAACCATTATCCATACGTGGACTTAGTGAGTTGGTCACTAAGTAAGCTCTTCCCCTTGTCTAATCTGTTAGCTCTTTCTTCTCTCTCTAGGAATTTGCCTTCCACATACCTTTTTTCTATTTTAGGCCATATTCCATTTGTTCTTTTCCTGTATCTGTGAGTTATCTCTACTCATTTCTTGTCCTCCTTAAGCATGTGAGTTGTCTAGATCTAGAAATAACAGGAGGCCAAATCCAGAAGGGAATTTCTTGGTCCCTTCAGTTAAAGGTGCATTTACTACTCAAACCAGATTGTTAAGAGGGTTACCTGAATTGGTCTTCCATCAGGTGTCAGCACCTCTTCTGAAAGCTCCATCATCTTCAAGGCCATCAGGGCAATGGGTTTAGCATGGCAGAGGCTTTTCCTGTGGAGTCCTGCCGCCACACAGTATGCGTCACCTATTGTTTCCACCTGCAGCAATCGACAAATCAAATGCAAATGTGTGATAAGGAGCCAGAGGGGAAATGATTAGTTATCTACAATCACAAATGTTGCTTAAAAACATGTCAGAAAACATCAATAAATTAAGCAATTAGACAACTGAGTGTAATCACTCAGTGTAAAGCAGAGTTTGCAAACAGCCACAGTCAAATACTGACATCTCACTCCAAGGCTGTTCATTAACATTATCCCCATAGATGATTACTGAAATTAGGAACAACTGGAATATAAAGTAATTATCCCCCACAAATATAGAATTGCCAGCATTTTGTTTAGACAACTTGCAAATAATGACCTTTTCAATATTGAGAGAATCACCCTCTCATCTCTTTCAAACTGTCAAGTAGTACTTCCTCTGGAAGGCATTTTTTTTCCCTATTTTCCACCTTCCAAACTGCTCCACACTTCTAGGTATACCTGTAATTTGTCATCATGTCTGTTTTTACTTACTCTAGTAGTTGTAATACCTAACATTTCTTGAATTCATACTTTATACCATTAATTGTGTCAAATATTTTATGTACATTACCTCATTTTATCTTCACAAATATCCCAAATGGAAGAAGCTAATATTAATTATATTTGAGAGATGAGAAACTGAGGTGCTGAGACCCATCCATAACTATATAATTAAAGAGTTAACAGGAACTATAGGGGGTCTTTCCATAGATTATCTAAATAGATGCAGAAAAAGCATTCAACAAAATTCAACATACCTTCATGATGAAGACTCTCAGCAAATTTGCTATGGAAGGAAAGTATCTCAACATGGTAAAAGCCATTTATAACAAGCCCACCAATACCACCCAGAATGGGGAAAAGCTGAAGTTTTTTCCATTAAGAACAGGAACAAGACAAGGATGCCCACTCTCACCATTCCTATTTAACATAGTATTGGAAGTACTAGCCAGAGCAATCAGGCAAGAGAAAGAAATAAAGGGCATCTAGATTGGAAAAGACAAAGTCAATCTTTCCCTGTTTGCAAATAACATGATCCTTTATATAGAAAAACCTAAAGACTATATCAAAAAACTCTTAGAGCTGATTAATAATTTCAGTAAGGATGCAGGATATAAAATGAATGCCTCCAAGTCAGTTGTGTTTATATACTCTAATAACAAACTAACAGAAAGAGAAATTAGGAAAGTAAGCCCATTTACAATAGGCACCAAACAAACAAACAAACCTAGGAATCAAAACCAAGGAGGTAAAAGATCTCTATGGTGAAAACTACAAATCACTACTCGAATAAATTAAAGAAGACACAAAAAGATGGAAAGACATTCCATGTTCTTGGATTGGAAGAATGAACATTGCAAAAATGTTCATACTTCCCAAAGCAATCTACAGATTCAATGCAATCCCCATCAAAATACCAATGACATTCTTCACAGAAATAGAAAAAACAATCCTAACATTCATATGGAACAATTAAAGACCCCAAATACACAAAGAAATCCTGAGCAAAAAAAATAAAAATAAAAATAAAGGCATTACACTACCTGGCTTCAAATTATACTACAAAGCTATAGTAACCAAAACAGCATGGTACTGGCATAATAATAGACACTCAGACCAATGGAACAGGATAGAGAATCAGAAATCAACTCATGGTCCTACAACCAAATGATCATACACTGGGGAAAAGACTGCCTCTTCAATAAATGGTACTGGGAAACTTGGGCATTCACATGCAGAAGAATGAAACTAGACCTGCACCTCTCACCATATATTAAAATCAACTCACAATGGATTAAAGAATTAAGTATAAAACCTGAAACTATAAAACTACTAATGGAAAACATAGGGGAAACACTTAAGGAAGTAGAACTGGGCAAAGAGTTTATGATTAAGGCTTCAAAACACAGGAAACAAAAGAAAAAATAAACAAATGGGATTATAGCAAACTAAAAGGTTTCTGCACAGCATACAATCAACAGAGTGAAATGACAACCTACAGAGTGGCAGACTATGTATCTGACAAGGGATTAATATACAGAATATCCAAAAAACGCAAACAACCATACGGTTAAAAAAAGCAAATAACCCAATTAAAAAATGGTCAAAGAAACTGAATAGACATTTTTTGAAGGAAGACATACAAATGGCCAACAGGTACCTTAGAAAAGGCTGCACATCACTTATCATCAGGTATATACAAATTAAAACCACACTGAGAAACCATCTCACCTCAATTAGACTGACTATAATCAAAAAAGATTGAAAATAACACTGCTGATCAGGATGTGGAGAAAGGAGAACTCTTCTACACTGTTGGTGGGACTGTAAATTAGTACAGTCATTATGGTAAACAGTGTGGAAGCTTCTCAAACAACTATGGATAGAACTGCCATATGATCCAGACCATTTTATAATTGTATTGTTAATACCTATCCTGACTAGCCATTGTGGATTTTAAATATTTTAAATATTTACTTCAGATTAAACCCCCCAAATTTCCAAAGCAATGGCATAAAAGTTAGACGCAATTTATTTTCAGAGGAAATTATCTAATTATCCACTGTAAATATGGAGGTAAAATTCTCAATATTTCTAATATTATTAATTAGACCAAAGTGATGAAATACATATTTGATACCCAATTCCAGTGCCACATTTTCTGTGAGGCACTCCATGGTCCTTCTACTAGTTCTTAGTAAAAGAACTAATCCTCTACTCTATTCTGTTCCAACAGCACTTTCCACATCTCTCTGCTATAGCATACACAACAGGCTAAAATCAATATGTATCTATGTATAATCAATATGTATCCCCAGTTATGATGTGAGCTCTTTAAGAATGGGATGATGTCTTTTACATCTCTGTATTTATAGTGCTTAGCATAGTGTCTAAAATATAGTTATTTAATAAATAGCTACCAAATAATAAACAAGTTGGTCCACCATGCTAACCATGACCAAAATAACTGTCATTCTAATTGTTTCCTTCTTTTCACCATTAATTTAATAAGCACCACATAGATCTGTGTGCCACGTAAATCCATATAGAAAAAAGAAGACTCAGTGATTAGAGATGCTTCTATCATAAATCTACAAAGAATTACAAAATATTATATTAATTTTTAATATCAATAACTAAGTTTTATATGAACGCATTCTAACACTACAGTATAAAAAAAAAGATGTACTGCATTTTTGAGCACTAATTTAGAGAAAATTATGAGAACACTTAAGAAGCTCATGGGATTATTACTGCCAAACTTATCACTTGATATTCAGTATCTTAACCCTTGATTATCAGGAAATATGCATCAGAAATGATTCATATACCCTCAGACCTATCATGACATTCAAAGTTTCCACTTCAAGATCTGTTTTCTGATACCAGAAAAATGAAAATAAAATTGAACTGTAAGAATAGAAAGACAATGTAATGTGGTAAAGGTTTTATTCCAAAGACTAAAATATACTTCCCCAAAAGAATTATCACTGAGGAAGACACCTGGAAAATAATAAACATCTCAAATGTGACCATTTACTATTTTTCTCTAATAATACAATATCTTTTGCTAATCCTCACATTATCCCAACACTTTCATATTTCTATTCAATTTGAAAATCTAGAATGCTGCTAGCTACGTACTTTGAAATTGACTTCTGATTTTCACATATCAGAACACATAGGCAGTAAACGACTTACACAAATTGAATTGCTTTGCAGTCACTCTGAACATGCATGTTCCTGGAGCACAATCTCTTCTTGAAATTTCTATCATTATTGTTATCATTTTAATCATCTTCATCCCCATCCTCATTATCATCTCCTTTAACTTTTCAGCAAAAATTCATTGAGTTCCGCTAAATTTCTAGAATTTGGACCACAAGAATACATAGTTATATGTTGCACTTTCTCCTTAGGAGTGGGTTAATATAATGGCATAAAGAAGATGGACCAGTATGCTACCAACTGATATAATACATAAATGAAAAAAGTACAAAATTAACATGAATACAATGTAAATATAACAAATTCACATTAAAGTCCACACAAGACTATGTAAGATTTTATTTTATTTTATTTTATATATTTATTTTTTCTTAATTTTATTTTGTCGGTATACAATGAGGTTGATTATTGTGGCCCATAACCAAAACCCCCCTCCCTCCTTGCTCTCCCCCCTCACACCCAACAATGCCCTTTCTGTTTGCTTGTCGTATCAGCTTCAAGAAGTTGTAATGTTAAGTCTTCTCCCCACCCCACCCCCGGTTTTTGTGTGTGTGCGTGTGAATTTATTTATTTATTTTTAGCTCCCACCAATAA
>NW_007735028.1:0-341 GCF_000696425.1 Galeopterus variegatus
GTCCTTTACCAATTTCTCGCTAATATCCCCTCCCCCTCCCCCTTTCCCACCTCTGGTAACTCACTTCTGTTCTCTCCTTTTGAAAGTTCAAGGAATTATTGTATTGTTTGTCTGTTTCTTTCTTTCTTTATCTCTCTCTCTCTCTTTCTTTCTTCTCCCACTAATGAGGGATGACGTGGTATTTCTCTTTCTGTTCCTGGTTTCTTTCACTTAACATCATTTTCTGTAAGTTCATCCATGTTGCTGCGAATGGCAGAATTTCGTTGTTTGTTATGGCAGAATAGTGTGTATTCTATTGTGTATATATATCACATTTTCCTTATCCAATCATCTGTCGAAAG
>NW_007735028.1:2448-6788 GCF_000696425.1 Galeopterus variegatus
GTAGTGTAGTCAACATGTGGGTATTTTGGCCGTATTAAGTGTTGGAGTTGTGTGTGACTGCATCCATGGCCTAGGCACTGGGGCACTTAGTGATCCCTTGCTGAGGTTAGTGACACTGTGTTGGTTTATCGAGGACATAGGCGAACTCTTGAGATCTTGGGAGAAGTGCCTCAGTGCCCTCTAATTCTTTGGCTGGGGTTGGTGACCCTGGGCAGGCTTGTGAGCACTCTGGCTACTGCCCCATGACCCTGATAGGTGCATTGGGGTATGTTGGGGCTCCTCAATTTGAATGGGTGAGCCTGGGTGAAGTTTCTCTTTCCTCTTTCCTACAGACAGAGGCTCCTCCTGGGTCCTTGCTTCCCCTAATTGGTGGATGGGTTGGTGGTGATTGGGAATTTTCTTCCATGTGCTATTTGGGTATTCTGAGTTTCTGTACTCTCAGGGGGTTCCATGTGTTTCTCTCCCTAGATCAAGGCAGTGGCATGGGCTGCATAAATACCTCCCACTGCCAGGAGTGCTACCACATGTGGCAGCATAATTCCCCTGTGGGTTGTCCACTGGGTCATGGGTCTGTACTCACTCACCTCTTTCCCTAGGCTCCACTGGTGACTTTCCTTTTATCAATGCTGTTGAGTGGTCAGCAGGCTGCCAATAAGGTGGTGGATGCTGCTGTGGCAGCAAGCTGCCCTTGCAGTGGCAATTGCTGTGAGTGGCTGTGGCAGACACCTCCTACAGCACTGGTGTCTTTAGCAGTGGTGGGGCATTCTGCTGCCATCAGTCCGGCAGGCAGGGTGCTGCCCACAGCCAGCAAAGCCCCTGGGCATGTTACCACCATCAGTCTGGCAGGCGGGGTGTTGCCCATGGTCGGCAAGGTCCCTGGACATGCCACTGCCATCAGCTGGGCCTGAGTTCCACCATGTCTGTTGAAAAGTCAGCTGTCGATCTTGTTCCTCTGAAGGTAATATGTGGGCGTTTTTTTTGTTTGTCTGTTTGTTCTTCTTGCCTCCTTTTAAGATTTTTCTTTGTCTTTGATCTCAGCAATTTTACTATAATTTGCTTACATGTGGTTTTCTTGGTATTTATCCTAAGTTTGATTCTTAAATATGTCATTTACTGTCTTTTGTTATTCTCACTTTTTTCTCATTCTGAGCCCCAATTTTATGTATTATGTTGGTCCATGAGAAATCATCAGTACTCAATCATTGTTTCCTACAAAATCACATAGCTCATCTTAATATCCAATTACTTTTCTGTTTTTCCTGTTTTTTCCTTTTTTACTTTTCTTTTCTTTTTTTTTTTTTTTTTTTTTTTTTTTTTTTTTTTTTTTTTTTTTTTTTTTTTGTGCCTCTCAGTGACTGAATTTGTATATGTTCTTACATACCTCTAGGAGTTTCTGATTCTCTCTTCAGTTTGGCTAATCAGTTGTTAAATTCAACCACTGAATGTTAATTTGTACATCTCATTTATGGAATTGCCATTTCAGCTTTTTATTTAGTTCTCAATCCTTTGACATTTTAAAAATCTTATCTCTTATTCTCATAAGTATATTAAGCATGGCCAGTTAAAATTTTTGTCTGATAACTCGATAATTTCATGACTGACCATTCTATTTTCTGGATACTGTGTATATCTGTTTTGTTTGTCTGTGTTCTTTTGATTTTTGGTTCTGCTTTGTCTCCTCATATGCCCAGCTTTTTTTTTTAATGAACTGTAAAATTTTTGTATATAAAAAATAATAAAGATAATTTGAGGATTTTGATGATGTATCTTCCTTCAGAAAATATGCCCTTTTTTTTTTTTTTTTTTTTTTTTTTTTTTTTTTTGGCAGCTGGTGAATACATGTTTTGAGCCCTAGACCTTGGTGTTACCAGCACCTTGCTCTACACAACTGAGCTAACCTGCCAGCCCTCTTTTTATTTTAGGTGGCTAAACTAGAGGAGCTAGTAAAGGTAGATTACCTTAATCCAGTTAGGGATTGAGGTGATTTAAAGCTAGTCTGTGCTGGCTCCTCTGTTTCTGGGTTATCCCTTTTTCACGAATTGCAAAACTTTGAGATTCTAAACCAAATCTTGAGAGTTACCGACATATTTACAACTAATGTACAATCCTGTCATTTGATTTATATCTGCCCTAACTCTTCTATGTTCCTTCATCTCCTTCCTTGCCATCTTTTGGATTGATTTTTTTTATTATTCCATTTGCTCTCTCTATTAGCTTGATAGTTACACATTCTTTTACAATTCTCTTTATGCTTCTCCTAGAAGCACAGTCTTTAGTTATCAAAGTTTTACTTCAAATCTTGTCTTCCCAGTTCCTAGTGCCTGATGAAAACTTGCCCAGCTTCTCAACTGCTGAGACATTATCTTCAAAATCTGCAGACATCCCTGGGGTAAAATCCACCCCAGACAACAGACTCATCTATGTACATGTCCCTCCTGTCCAAGATCTTATTACTTTTCCAATTCTTTTCAATCAGAATCTCAGATTCTCTGTCCAGCTCTTCCAGTTGTTCCCAGTGGGAGGGTTGGTCCAAATCACCTGGTCTGCTGTCAACAGATGTGGACACTTAGTAGCTATCATTCAGATGATTGTTTGGTTCATCACCAGGTTTTTGAGTTTTCAAATGCCAGTGGAGAATACGTATCACGGTGACTTTGGACCTGCATGACTATATCAAGATTTGTTAAGTTCTTGCTGTGTTCTCGACATTGGCCTAAGTGCCTTAATGTGTTGTTTCACTGAATCCTCACCATAAGTCCTTGAATTGGGATATTGTTATAAGTTCACTTCACAGTAAGAAATACGAAGCACAGGGGAGAAGTAACAGTCCTACGACACAGCCGGAAAGAGGTGGAAATGGCTCGGCAGACTCTGACCTAAAAGCAGCATCTCTTATGCCCTGCACAGCATTTACTGGGAAATGGTTAAACATTTTTGAAAAACCATGGGCCCTAGAGTGATAAGGTGAGAGATAGATGGTAGCATGTGGTTAAGAGACTTGAACATATGCACTTGCCAGAGGGAAAGAGCCAGCACGTGGGGAGAGAAGGTGTTTTATGAGCAGCCTCCAACTGGAACAGTAAAAATACACTTTAATAAGAAGCATGTTTTCTAAATCTACTGAAACTCTAAATTATAGAAATGCCACTGAATGGTTCAACAGCTACACTGCTTAGGAGCAATAAAACCAGATTATCTGGGTTTAATTCCAATAATGTTCTTCCAGGAGGAATATGTAAACCCCTCCAGTGACAAAACCCTTGGGGGTAGGATTGATAGCCTGTGCCTTTCATCCATTACCCAAGAAGGAGAGAACGGAGCCACAGAAAGAGGGAGGGACCAGCAGGGAGGAAGAAGAGCAAGGACAGAGCCTACCCAACAGCTGGTGAGGCCGTCCCGCCCCCACCAGCAGGAGGTGCACCGTCATCATGTGACCCTCCATGCGCCCCCACCAGCAGCCTTCCTGGGGGGCAGATTTCCAAGACTGATTGTTATCTCCTCCCCAACCCTGAGGATAAACCTAAGTGCTGATGAGCTGAGCACTGTGCCAGCAGGAACCCATTTGGTGCATTAGAGACCTGTACCTCATCCTCCAAGTTAGTATATAACCAAAACGACTCAGGCCCCAGGAAGAAGGTAACACCAGTGAATTTGGAAAATGACATTAGCAAAAAAGTCACCATAGCCCTCCTGAAAATCCCCATTTCAAATTTTCGCAAAAGTGACATAAATTGAGATGGAGTCAGATCCAACATTTTTACCTAAGTGAACAATTGTAAAATGAGTTCCATAAGCTTTCCACACACATAAAATACAGACGGCTGATTACCTTGACTACGTTCAGTTACCCCAGCCCCTGCGACTGTGGTGTGTTAATATATTACTGCCTCCTGGGTAGAGTCTTCGGGTTGTAGGAGGCCTGGCAAGGAGACCAGCCCAGTCCTGGGCTCTCCCACCATCACAGCCAACTTCCCACAGCATAGAAGGGGCCCACCTTCAGGAAGAATCCAGACCTCCAGTAGGGTCTGGGGACATTATCACTGTGGAAAAGGGAACAGGAAAGAAGGAGACAGGATTTGATGGAGTCTGGATGTGTTGTCCCCTCCAAAACTCATGTGGAAATTTGCTCTCCAATGTGGCAGTGTTGGAAACTGATTGAGTCATGGGGGCGGATCCCTCATGAATGGATTAATGCTCTCCTGGGGGAGGAGGGATTAATGAGTGAGTTCTCGCTCTATTAGTTCCTGCGAGAGCTTGTTGCTTTAAAAGACCCTGGCGCCTTCTCTCTCTCTCTTGCTTCCTCTCGCCATGTGATCTGCTTGTACCCGCCAGCTGCTGCC
>NW_007735028.1:7710-9651 GCF_000696425.1 Galeopterus variegatus
TGGGGGAGGAGGGATTAATGAGTGAGTTCTCGCTCTATTAGTTCCCGCGAGAGCTTATTGCTCTAAAAGACCCTGGGACCTTCTCTCTCTCTCTTGCTTCCTCTCGCCATGTGATCTGCTTGTACCCGCCAGCTGCTGCCACTTTCCACCATGAGTAGAAGCAGCCTGAGGCCCGTGCCAGAGGCAGCTGTCCCAGAATCGTAAGCTAAATAAACGTCTGCTCTTTATAAATTACCCGGTCTCAGGTATTTCTGTTACAGCAACACAAAACGGACGAAAACAGGATTTCAAGGAGGTGTCAATGGTATCGCCACTTGCATTCAGCTTACCGTTAATTTCCCTTCTTATGCTCTCAGTGGCCACAAGGTCTTCCTGTTCTCCTATCCCTGACCCGTGGCAGCTTGAGTGACTACTTCAGGAAAATGACATCCCAGTCCTGATGTTTGTTACTGTGCAAACACCCATAGTTATTCTGGATACACATGTACGGCTCAGGGGTTCCGAGAGCTCTGCTATTTGAATTGCTAATTCTACCTGTGCCTCTGTGCCCGCTGTGGGGGCCAGGGTCATGCCACCACCTGCCACAGGACACCCTCAGCTGGGAGCAGAAAGCGGTGCTGCTGTTCAGATAAGAGAATAAATGCTGCACTGAATCCAAAAATTAAAAGAACACCATAGAGCCCTGATCTCAGCAAGCACTTGCATGTTTTTATCCCCCAACGCTAGTAAGCAACATCTGAAACAACTAAACAACATTTAAGAGAAAGGCAACAAAAAGGAAATTCTCCTGCAGCCAGAAAATGAAATGGGCCATTTTCCACACTTTATTCCTATTATAACTTTTCATTTTTGGTAGGTCTTTAGAGGAGTATTTTAAGAGATTTTTCCCAGGATAGTCAGGGAGCAATGCTTTTCCACTGTTTTCCAGGCTGAGAGGTTGGCTCTTGTTTTAAACAGCATTCAGTGAGGCCACCTTGTGACAAGGACAAGGGTCACCAATGCACATGGCTGTGCCCACCTCCCCTCTGTGCACAGCAAAAGGAGCACCACTCCTTTCTTTCGGTCTCGTAGGGAGACAGGCTGTGAGGGTTTTCCTTCCTTCCAAGGAAAAGAAAGCAGACGCCTCGGGACGGTAAGTGAGGCGGTTCTGCAGCCTGGGCGCGCTCCCTCCAGGGCACCTGCAGAGCTGGGCTCCGGGGCAGGCCCGCAGGAGTCAGGCGTGCTGTGCTCTGGAAAGTCCTTCTCTTCACCCGCCTTCTTTCCCCTCCTGCACTATGCTCCTCTTTTTCCCCAATTTTGTCGTCTGTGATCCTTCCCTCCGTTCTCCCATGCTGCGGGAGGAGGAGGGTCCTGAAGGAGGCCTCGGGGAGGGCAGCGTGGTCTCCTCCTGCAGCTGGAAAGGGCTGCCTCCCTCACCCCACCTATGGACATCCCCTCCCTATGGAGAGAACTGGGGACCCCTCCTAGGAGTCAATGCACCTACTGGGTCAGCATACCAGCAACCCCACGAGTGCAGGAATCTCCAGTTATCAGCAATGCCCACAGCTTCCCCAAAGACACCAGGCAGCTCACAGCAGTGTAGACAAGAGCATGGCCCAGGCAATGAAGTGGGTTCACCTGAGTCTCCTGGAGTGCAGTGCAGAGAGTCCAGTTCTTCCCAGGGCCAGGCCAGCGGGAGGAGCCGCAGGCTCCGTTTGGCCGTAGCTTGTCCCCCGGCCAAGCGCCTGGCCCTGCGCCTCACCCTGGACGCCACTTCCTTCTGGAGAGCAGCCCCAGGAGGGAGAGAGGGAGGCGGTGCACAGGAGTCGCCTGGTGGCCGCGGCCACCACCACGCCGGTCTGGTCTCCACCTCCCAACCTGCTCTCAGGGAGGAGCTCGGCCCCCGGGTGAATGTGGGAACCCTCCTTCCTATGGTGTGGGTTTGACCGTCACACCCCTTTA
>NW_007735028.1:10590-13243 GCF_000696425.1 Galeopterus variegatus
GCCCACCTCCCCTCCGTGCACAGCAAAAGGAGCACCACTCCTTTCTTTCGGTCTCATAGGAAGACAGGCTGTGAGGGTTTTCCTTCCTTCCAAGGAAAAGAAAGCAGACGCCTCGGGACAGTAAGTGAGGCGGTTCTGCAGCCTGGGCGCGCTCCCTCCAGGGCACCTGCAGAGCTGGGCTCCGGGGCGGGCCCGCAGGCGTCAGGCGTGCTGTGCTCTGGAAAGTCCTTCTCTTCACCCGCCTTCCTTCCCCTCCTGCACTATGCTCCTCTTTTTTCCCCAATTTTGTCGTCTGTGATCCTTCCCTCCGTTCTCCCATGCTGCGGGAGGAGGAGGGTCCTGAAGGAGGCCTCGGGGAGGGCAGCGTGGTCTCCTCCTGCAGCTGGAAAGGGCTGCCTCCCTCACCCCACCTATGGACATCCCCTCCCTATGGAGAGAACTGGGGACCCCTCCTAGGAGTCAATGCACCTACTGGGTCAGCATACCAGCAACCCCACGAGTGCAGGAATCTCCAGTTATCAGCAATGCCCACAGCTTCCCCAAAGACACCGGGCAGCTCACAGCAGTGTAG
The DNA here is from genome assembly GCF_000696425.1 of Galeopterus variegatus. Classification (NCBI taxonomy): domain Eukaryota; kingdom Metazoa; phylum Chordata; class Mammalia; order Dermoptera; family Cynocephalidae; genus Galeopterus; species Galeopterus variegatus. The sequence continues at coordinate 11,162 of NW_007735028.1, forward strand.
ACAAGAGCATGGCCCAGGCAATGAAGTGGGTTCACCTGAGTCTCCTGGAGTGCAGTGCAGAGAGTCCAGTTCTTCCCAGGGCCAGGCCAGCGGGAGGAGCCGCAGGCTCCGTTTGGCCGTAGCTTGTCCCCCGGCCAAGCGCCTGGCCCTGCGCCTCACCCTGGACGCCACTTCCTTCTGGAGAGCAGCCCCAGGAGGGAGAGAGGGAGGCGGTGCACAGGAGTCGCCTGGTGGCTGCGGCCACCACCACGCCGGTCTGGTCTCCACCTCCCAACCTGCTCTCAGGGAGGAGCTCGGCCCCCGGGTGAATGTGGGAACCCTCCTTCCTATGGTGTGGGTTTGACCGTCACACCCCTTTATGGGCACTACTTTTGTCCTGTGAGCATCGTCTCAGGGATCTAATCAGAGACAGCTCCCTCTGGTTTTTCTGCTTTTCAGAGGAGGATGCAACGTGTTTCTGCTGAGGTGGGGAAGATGCTGTTCACACGTGGAGGAGAGCGGGCTCCTGCTCTCCGCATCCCTTGTCCCGCTGCTGTGGGTGTGGCAGGCACCTCTAGAGAAGGCGGGAGTGCGGGCCACAGCTTCCCAACTGCGCTGCAAAAGCGCAAGCCCTTCTCACATTCTCCCTGCTATGTTCTCAAAAGCTTTCCGTGTCTACACGTTTCTTAATGTCATATGACATAATTCAGAAAAATCAAATTGGCCCTTACCAAGAGAGTTTTGGCTTTCAGAAAAGAGCCACACACACACTTCAACCCACCCGGGAATCGATGCTCCCACTGGGTCGGCATACTGTCACCCCACAAGTGCAGGAATCTCCAATTATCGGCAATGCCCACAGCTTCCCCAAAGACACCAGGCAGCTCAAAGCAGTGTAGACACACGCTGTTCAAAGCTAGAAAAAAAATAAGTTTGAAAAAGCTAGAGAAATTGAATTCTAAAATTATTTCCCCCTGAAGCATGAACAGAATTCACAAAATGCAAATGTCAAGATGCCTGCACTCCATGAATTGGTTTCTAGGATGCTAACATCCCCGCTTCCTTTCCTAGGCCCGGCCATCATCCTAGTCAGGAATTAACGTGAGGCTCATCACCCGCTCCGTGCCAGCTCCCACTTGGTGGGAAGCTTGTGGTAAGTCTAATGCATTATACATTAAAAAAAAAATTTCTCACAAAGAGCAGCATAACCGTCATAACTGCTAAACTTTCTCCTGAAAAAGAAACGTATTTTAAAGTAAGTAGTATAGGTTATTTCTTCTCCCTAACTTGAAATTTCCCTTGGTAAAAGTCAAGAGAACAGAACTAACATGAATGTCACTCAAGGATCAATCCGTTTTCTGTAGGCATTTTTCTCCCTGAGAAAAGACCACCATACGCTCTAATAATTTGGGATTTTTTTGCCTGACATAACACTCATTTCCTAGGGACAAACTAAATAACCAAGGCCCAGTAACTGAATGCATTTTGCAGAGCACTATCTTGACAAGGTGGAGGGAAACATTTTAGCATCAAAAGCCCGGCTTCACCTGTCGACGAGTGGCATTTTTAAAACAAAACTGGAGGAAAAGCTCAAAAGATAAAATGCAGTTTGTGCATTCTATGACGGTAATGAAGGAGACATTTTATGATGCAGAACTCTTGTTAATTTTAATACTCTTTGATAAAATCCAATGTGTCCATCAGCAGCGCAAGGGTACAGTGTGGAAACAAGCCCCAAACCACAGCAGCTTCAAACAGTTCAATGTATCTCACTCTGCAGCACGTCAGGGTGGCCAGAGACCAGCAGGAACCACTGGCACGGCCCTGAGATCCCCCAACCTGGAAGCGATGTCACTTCTACCAACCCACTGGCCAGTCCTGGCCACCCAGACAGTTCTAACTTCAAGAGCTGAGGAAATTCAGTTCTCCTGGGCACCCCAAAGGAGACGCACCCTTGTGATATTGGGCAACAATAATTCCAGGCACACCGGCCACCACCATCTGTGCCCAATTATTGGGGGGGTTTTTTGTTTGTTTGTTTGTTTGTTTGTTTGTTTGTTTGTTTGTTTGTCTTTTTGTCTTTTTCCGTGTCCGGCAACGGAT
>NW_007735028.1:13986-14761 GCF_000696425.1 Galeopterus variegatus
CAAATGCACCACACTGTGTAACACGTCGATACTAGAGGAGGCTGTGCATGGTGGGGGGGGGGAGGTGGATGAGAACTCTGTACTTTCTGCTGAATTTCTCTGTAAACCTAAAACTGCTATAAAAATAAAGCCTATTGCTTGGGGGGTGGCGGGGGAAGCACTGACACTTGAGACCCATATTCTTAAGGCTGGCCACCCATTCATAGCTCAGGAAAGCTGTTCCAAACACCCCGCCTGGACCCATCCTACATCAACAAATCCCAGATCTCTGGGATAGAGCCCAGCCTCAGCATCTTTTCAAAGCTTGAGGCAGTTTAACACACCGTGGGTTTGGGGTCCCCTCTGAGAGTGTTGCAGCCCCCTCCACTCCCCGACACGGCTCCCTGGTGCCTGGACCTACCCGTGACCGAGTCGAGCTCAGCATCTCTGCCAACTGCAGCTTCCCCGCTGCGGGTAGGAGGAGGGACCTGCCCAGCAGGCGTTCTGCGGCAGGGCATCCCAAGCTCCAGCGTGCGTGACAACCACCCGAGGAGCTGATTAGAACTGAGTAGCAGAGGCCCCCTCGCTGTGATTCTGATTCCATGGCAGCCAGGCGGCCACTGCTCTGCACTGGCTCAGGACAGAACATTTCTGTTCAAATGGTGGAAACCGCCTGAGAGCAGGACCCAGTCGGATGACTTTGGTGGGCTCTTTCCCCTCACTGGCACCATCGCTCATTCAGTCAAGCAGTCACGGACATGCACCACATGCCACCCAGGTGCCAGACTCCAGGCCA
>NW_007735028.1:15493-19781 GCF_000696425.1 Galeopterus variegatus
CATTCAGTCAAGCAGTCACGGACATGCACCACATGCCACCCAGGTGCCAGACTCCAGGCCACGTAAGAATCCCAGCATCTTCTCTTCCACCAGAGCCTCCCAGATGATGTGAACCCTCGCTTCTCACCAGGTGCCAGCTAGCCCTGGCCAAGGTGCTTGGTGGTAACAGCAGTTGGTGGTCATAGCTCATAGGCTTAGTGTCCCCACCTGCCTTGAACTCCTCACTCTGATGGAGACTCAGAACAGAACTTCAGTATGTGCAGGAGCTGTGCTCTGGCACAGGGACAGCAGGTGGTATTTTGAGAGATGGCTTCTCGGGCCCTCCAACCCACCGTGCCCCATTTTTTGCTCCCCACCTCCAACCCTGGGCATCAGCAAGTGAGGAGAAGGACAGGAGGATTCTTTTGGGCCAAAGTCTTTTTGCATTGTGCATGGTTCATGGTAGACATTTCATATGTTAGCCATTATTACTGTTGTTGTCACTTGTCTGCAAATGGGTCCCTTGGGCTGAAAGTTGCCAGAGGTGCCAAGGACATTCTGAGCAGCTACTGAAAAGCAGCCCCACCTCTTCCCAACAGAAGGAAGGAAGACATGCCCTGGACAGCCAGGGTGCTGGCCCTACTGCCATCAGAACATCTGACCAAGTGAAGCTCAAATCCTAGCAACAACTGGCACCCAAGCCTGCAGGCACGTTCACCTGCTCGGCGCACCTGCAACCAGGGACAGAGATGGGTATGGTGTGCACTGTCCATCCCCACAGCCAGGCTTGTCCAGACCACTGAGAAGCCCAGCCTAGACAGTGCCGGGAGCTCATTGGGCAGCAGGAACCTCTGAGAAACAGCCTCAGCATACACTAGGGAACACACTGGGCTTCTGCCCTAACTCAGCCTGTGCCCACAGGCAAATCCACGGTGGGATCTCAATGTCACGCTGAGCCAGTTTACATACAACACCTTTGTCAGTCCTACCACAGCTCTGCCAGTCAGTTACTTCTGTGTTTCAGTGTTTACGGACGAGGAAGCCCAAGGCTCAGACCACCTGAGCTAATCAGCACCTGAGCCAGGATGTCAGTGCTCACCCAAAGCCTCCCCTCTTCCCACAGGACCACATGGCCCTCAAAACAGGTGCAACGGACCGAATGTTAGTGTCCCCCCCAAATTCATATGTTGAAACACTAACCCTCATAGTGATGACATTAGGAGGTGGGGCCTTTAGGTGATTAGATCAGGAGGGTGGAGCCTCGTGAACAGGATTAGTGAACCCCAGAGGTTCTCTCTCTCCCCTCCTTCCACCATGGGAGGACGCATGAGAAGTCCGCTGTCTGCAACCTGGAAGAGGCCCTCACCAGAACGCTGACCTCAGACCTCCAGCCTCCAGCACTGGGAGAGATAGATTTCTGTTGTTTAAGCCTCCCAGGCTATGGGACATTGCTATGGCAGCCTGAACGGACTAAGTCACTGAGCTTACGTTTTCTGTCCGGGTCAAAGGAAGGTGGCTCCTGCCCTGCAGAGGTTCTTGTCAGTCTGTCCCTGGTTGGAAGGAGGCACGTCCAGGTCACACAGAACTGCCCTGACTCACAGCACCTCTGTCTGTAGTTAGCTCACCTACGAACGTCGGTTCTTTCACCACGTATTCCCCTCATCTCTCTTCTTACCAGAAACAGTGTGAAGAGACTCAAACCAAAGGATAAATTGACAGCAATGCACAATTGACTAGGAGATCATAATTTTGAGGAGGAGAGAGTGACCAATGTCCTAACCAGGGGTGCCCATCTGATCTCTAGGATCGTGAATCTGACTGGACACCGAGCGTCCTGGAGACCACAGCAAAGAGGGAAATGAGCAGCAGGGAACACATTTTGTTCCTGGTGCCTATGGGTGGTGAATTAGCATTTGAACTGTTGCTTATTTCCTTTCAAAGGCACTTTGTGGCCACAGTGTGTGAAGACATCTCTGCAAGAAGATCAGAACCACGCATGAGGACCCTGTCTTCCAACCGAGCCAGCAAGCAGGTGGAGAACGGACTTGGAAAGACAGGGAGGGCGTGAGAAACACAGAGGAGGAAGACACGCGGCCTGGATCCAGCAGCTCAGGGGAGGAATTCTCTCATCCTTGCTGTACACAGCGCTGCCGAGCACTCATCCTCTCCCCTCCCCGTGAGGACAAGACTCCAGAATACAGGGAGGAAAATGGAGCAATGGCTCCTTTTCAGACAGAAACTGCTGTTTGCACCACAGGATCTGGGTAAGTTTCCTACCATTGCACAGAGGCCCAGGAGCTTATTTCTCAGCGACTTTGGAAATGATTTCTTATTGTGAAATACTACCCAAAATCTTGAGTGGAAAGTTTTCCCCAACACCCGCCATCCCATAATCATAGCAAAATAGAGAAGGGCCTATTGCCTGTTCAATGGGGCCTGATGCAGCCGGGCCTCCATGGGCACAGGCAGCTGCGTGGTCACAGCCGGGTGCTCATCCTGCAGATGGCCAGGCAGCAAGCAGATGCCCACATGGCTCTGATGGGCAAACTCATGTGGACAATCAGGAGCTGGATTGATCGGAATCACAGAAAGAGGCCTGGGTCCCAGTGAGGACATATGTGCTTTTATAGTCTCCATGCGTGCAGCCCGCCATACACATGGACACTGGCCATCTGCCCAGCATTGACAAAGCCCTGCTGGCACATCAACGTGATAGGAGCAGAGGAAATGGGAAGAAGCCCCATGTCACCACCAGGGAGACTCCAGCAATGAGATGACCTCAGGAGGGTCTGGTCATGGTCCCGAGGGAAGAGCCCATCAGCAGCTGCTCAGTGCCCCCTGCTCCCCATGACTGACTGAGAAGTGGCACCACAACCGCCCATGTGGACGGCCAGGTGCCTTCAACATGTGCACATTCCTGAGTCGCTCAGCCTGTTCCCAGCCTCACCTGGACCCTGGTTTCCTAACATCTTGCAAAGGAAAGAGAAGAGGGCTTGGGTTTGCATAGTGGGCCTCCTTTCCCATGAAGGAGACAAAAAAGCCAAAAGAAACGCTGTGCCCCAGGATGCTGTGCCCCAGGTCTGATGAAGGACACATGGGTGGGGGAGGGGCTCCATTCCTGGATCCCTCGGGGCTCGCCAGGTCTCAGGCAAGTACTGATTACCATACACTGGTGCCCTTGAATACAAGAGGAGGGAGAAACAGGACACCTGGCAGGCAAACCTGTCCCACAAAAGCACGTGCAGGGCAGAGGGGAGGCTGTGTCAGGCCCTCATTCTCTGATGACCCTGCACCTGTCCCTGCTGATAGATGAGGAAGATTGTGAGGATGCTCCACCTTAGACACCAAGCGTCATCCAACGTCACAGCATCGTTGCCCTGCCACAGCCCTTCACAGAGATGGAAAGTTCCCTGAGATGACTCTCAGTAGTGCAGAACCTCCGGCCCTCCCGCCTCCTGGCTCCAGCACATTCCCACCTGCTTAGGAAAACCCCAACAGCGAATCTGCCACCTTCACAGCTCACCAGTCCCGAAGGATGCCCCTAACCTCCTTCCTCGTTGGCATCTCCTCCCATATTTTCTTTTCCTGTAAGATGCCACCCTTCTCCTGGTCATTCTGCCGACCTTTCAAGGCTGTCTCCAACTCTGCCATCAACTATGCCATCGACTTTGCCTGCATTTGTAATCATTTGCAAGTTCTGTCAGTCCCGTGTTTGCTAAATACCTACTGCCCGCACTTTCCTTCCACTCCTGACTCTAGCAGCTCCCCTGTTCCCACCGTGGTGACATCCCCAGCCTCTGCATTTCCATCCCTGTCCCTCCAACCCACACCTGCCTGAGCTTCCCCAGCCTTCACGTGTACGTCCCATGCTCTGGCCTCAGTACAATCCCAAGAAGGTCCACCAGCTGCCATGGACCCCCCAGCATGTCTTGGACAAACGCCCCTCTGCACCTTCACTCCACACATCCCTTCTGCCTGAAAAGCCTGCCTCTGGCAAACCCAACGTGTAAAATCCCACCCACCTTCCTTTTTCCCATAGTATGGCAGAATGGATATCTCGAATGTCCCTCTTATTGGGAATGATTTTTTTTAAAGCATAAGATCTATATTATTTTAATGTGTTGACTGAACACAGGTATCCTATAAAGACAAAAGTTAAATGCAATGAGGAATCCTGGGAGGACTGACCAAAGCCAGTGTTATCCTAGGGTTTCTGCAGAGCCCTGGAAGCCCAGAGCTTCTCCGTTGGTGGCTGCATGAGACAGACATCGGGGCAGGAGACAAAACCCAAGGACAATTCAAGACAGCG
>NW_007735028.1:20664-22356 GCF_000696425.1 Galeopterus variegatus
TCCTGGGAGGACTGACCAAAGCCAGTGTTATCCTAGGGTTTCTGCAGAGCCCTGGAAGCCCAGAGCTTCTCCGTTGGTGGCTGCATGAGACAGACATCGGGGCAGGAGACAAAACCCAAGGACAATTCAAGACAGCGAATCTAAAAGTAGTTTCCCATATAAATATGGGACTCCATGGGGGCTGCATCCACCCTGAAGTATGAGCAAAAAATATTCCTTCCTGTGCAGGAAATAGCAAAGAAACGTACTTATCTCAACCTAACATGTAGGAAGAAGAAAAAATTTCCCTGAAAAACACATGCCAGTCCTCTTGCAGGTCTGCCATCTGAATTCACCCTTCTATAGATCTGAAAACCTTCAAGCAGGAAATTGAAATCACATTGGTGCCTCGTGGCAACACCCTGGACAATAGGAAGAAGGGGGTACGCAACCTCCCTGGAGGAAACCTATCCCATCCCAGCTCGGAAAGAATTCCCCAGACAACGTCAGGGAAGAGGGAGCTCGTCTTCCCGATAAGGAATGAACCTCCATGAGTGGGGAGAAGCAGAGAGGCGAGAGTCTCCTGTGACGGATGTTCTAAGGAAATACAACAGAAAAATACAAGCAGGAAGCACGCAATGTTAAAAAAAGAATTTCTATAAATGAAAAGTACAATGATTAAAATAAAAAGTGCAATAATCACAAGGTTCAGAAGGATAGAGTAGAAGCATGATTCTTCTTGCCACATAAAACTAAAGACCCTGGACATTATTCATACAACAGTATAAGAAGAGTCTGAAAGTTTCGGAGAAGGCAGACTGATCAGGGACCTTGGGACCTGAAGAATAACACACTAGCAAGTTTTCTGGGTTTTCTTTTTGCCTTATCTATCCCAAACTGAGAGGTGAAGAAGCCAGACACCCAAAAACACCAAAAGGTGTAGACAAAACATCCCCAACAAAAGCTTGCTCTCTCCAGCCGATGAGGTGGGGAAGAGGCAGCCTAGCAAGGTGGGAGACTTGTAGACAATACCAGCTCTTCTCAGCCGGATGGCACAGAAGCAGCTGTGACCCCCACACCGATGTTAACAAAGGCCGGGTGGGGAGCCTGGACTTATGCCCTCGCCTGGTTTGATCAAGGTGCCTCAATGCCCCCTGCAAGGTGGTGTCAGAGAAGGCCACGCAGGGAACTGGGACATACATATCAAAAGGCAGGAGACACCCCTCTGCTCCTAATGGGATGGTGCCCAAAGATATCTTAGAGTCAGAAACCTCACCAGCACCCAGTGGTCACAAGGTCACCCTTCCTCTCCTGAGGCCACAAGGGAGAATTGATGAAGAACTCCCTCACTGCACACCACAGCTGAGGAGTTACCGGCAGATGTCTGGTGGGGATCTGGTCCCGCCACAGTAACAAGCAGAGGCCCCCAGGGTGCCAGTGGAGTCCAAGAGGGGAGCTTAGAGTTCCCACCCCACCTGGTGGTTACAAGACAGCACACCCCTTCTCCTGCCACAGTGGCACCAGGCAAATCCAGTCGAGACTCCTCTTTCAAATAAGATCCAGAGTCTCATAACATAGCACCCCAGATGTCCAGGATTCAATTTTTAAAAAATCACTTACCATAACAAGAACCAGGAAGCTCTAAAAGTGCAGGGCCGGCCCGGTGGCGCACTGCTACAGTGCGCTGCTTGGGAGTGCAGCAGTGCTCCCGCC
>NW_007735028.1:23024-37540 GCF_000696425.1 Galeopterus variegatus
TGGTACGGGCGCGACACTGAGGGTTGCGATCCATTGCCGGTCACGAAAAAAGACAAAAGGGGGGAACAAAAAAAAGGAAGCTCTAAAACTGAATGAAAAACATATATATAGATCAATACACTAAGCTAACACTGAGGTGGCAGAGATGTTAGAATTACTTGACAAAAATTTCAAAGCAACCATCAAAAAATGCTTCAAACATGCTTGAAATAAATGAAAAAGTAGAGTAACTCGTGAAACAATAGAAAGTCTTAACAAATGGAAGATATAAATAAGAACCAAATGGAAATTTTAGAACTGAAAAAATGCCATAACTGAAATTCAAAAAGCTCAACGGATGGGCTCCCCAGCGGAACAGAGGGAACGAAGAAAAGAATTAGTGGAACAGAAGACAGAATGACAGAAATTACTGGCTCTGAACGACAGAGAGAAAACGCTGTGGAATGAAAAATGGACAGATCCTCAAGGGCTTTGGGGACCATAATGAACACTATAATGCTGGTGCCACAGAGAGCAGGCTGAAAAAAAAAAAAAACTTGAAAAAACGGCGAGTGAAAGCTTCCCAAGTTTAGCAAAAGACATAAACCAGAGATTCCAGAAGCTTAGTGAACCCCCCAAAAGGATAAATCTAAAGAAACCCACACAAGGACACATCACAGTCAAGCTTCTAAAAGCTCTGGAAAAACAACTGAATGACACTGGGCTTCTCATAGGAAACCACGGAGGCCAGCAAGGAAGTGCCATACGTTTCTCAGTACTCAAAATTCTGTATCCAGTGAAAACATCCTCCAGAAATAAAGGGAAAATGCAGAGACGTTGTCACTGAAGACCTACTGTAAAGCAATGGCTAAACGAAGTACCCTAATCAGGAAAGAAAAAATGAAAGAAGGAAACTTGGAACAGCAGGATGGAAGAAGGAACACAGCAAGCAAAAATGTAGGTGAATTTATAGATTTATAGATTCTTTTTTCCTCTTGGGTCTTCTGCATAATGTTGGAGGGTTGAAGCAAAAGTTATATCTGATGTGGTTCCAAATGCATACAGAGAAAAAAATTTTAAACTGTATTATAAATGGAGAAAGAGCAAAGGCAAGAAAACATCAAGGGAGGGAAGGTTCCCACACGTCATTCAAATGGACAAATGGATTACACGAGCAGACTGCGGCAGCTCACGTATGTAAAACACAGTGAAAAGGCTGTGCAAAGAGATCCACTCAAAATGCAACTCTAAAATATATTCAAGCAAGCCACAAGAAGACAGGGAAAAAAAGACAAAAAAACAGAGAGAACAAAAATAAAACAAAAAATTAAATGACAGATTTGAACCCTAACATTTCAAAAGTTGCATTAAATGTAAATGGTTGAAATACACCAACTACAGGAAAGAAATTGGCCATTGATTTAAAAACACGACCCACCTATATATTGTCTAAAAGAAAATCTCTTCGAATGTAATGACATAAGCAGATTGAAAGTGAACAGATGAAAAAAGATATATCAGACAAACACCAATCAAAGGGAAAGAGTGGCTGTGCTAATAACAGACTTCAGAGCAAAGAAAATTACCAGAGACAACAAAGAATATTACATGATCATAAAATAGTCAGTCCACCGAGAAGACAGCAGTCCTAAGTGTATGTGCGTCAAACAGCAGAACTGAAAATACGCAGAGTTAAAGACTGACTGAACTGAAAGGTAAACAAGCCCAAGATTATAGTTGGAGACTTTAATCCCTTTTCTCAACAATTTCCCCTTGGAAACTGAAGGACGTACGTCTAAATAATCAATGGTTCCAAAAATCATTCTCAAACAAAATAAAAAACTGCACTGAATTGAATGAAGATTCAAATACAATATATCAAAATTTGTGGAACGCAGCTAGAGCAGTGCCGAGAGGAAAATTTGCAGCACTGAATGCACACATTAGAAAAGACAGAAATCTCAAATCCATAATCTAAGCTGCCACCTCAGGCCCCTATGGAAAAGAAAAAGGAAGAGCAAAATAAACCAAAACAAGCAGTAAGAAGAAAGAAAGCAATAAAAATAAGAGCAGAAGTCAGTAAAATAGAAAATAGAAAATTAATGAAGCAAAGAGCTTGTTCTTTGAAAAGATCAATAAACTGACAAACCTCTCTGAAGACTGACAAAGAAAAAAAGACGGAAGACACAAATCACCAATATCAGGAATAAAACAAGGAATATCACAAATGACCCTGTAGACTTCAAAAGAAGAGTAGAGAATACTACAAAGAATACAATAAATTTGAAAACTTAGACAAAATTGTCCAATTTGTCTTCATTGGAATCAAATAAATAAGTCCAGCCCACCCTCAAGGGAAGGGAAATCACATTCCACCTCTTGAAGGGAAAAGTATCAAATAATCTGTTGACATAATTTAGGACCACTTCAATGGCATTCATAACAGCAATGGGAATACAAAGTATCCAAGAATAAGTATAACAAAATTTTCATAAGCCTTTTGTGGAGAAAAATTTTTTAAAAAAACTTTATTGAAAACAAGTAAAGAAGATCTAAATTGAAAGAAAGTGAGCCAAAACGCCAGGTACCGATCAAGCTTTATTAAAGGAAAAGAATCTGCTGGGCTGTGCTCAAGGTGGAGAGCAGCACCAGGCCTGGGGTGGGAGGGCTTATGTAGGCTGCAGGACTCCAAGCGCTGGCTGAAGCAATCAAGGAGGGGCATTATGCTAATGCGGAAGCTATGTGACCAGGTGGAGAACTGTGCCCTTGCAGCAGCAAAAGGAAGTCACAAGGCTTCTCATAAAGGGAAGGGGGAAGGGGTTTGGTGCTGGAGTGGAAGACAAGGCCGGCGTCTATTTTGTGCCTATTGTGTGCACAATGGTGCTGGTCACATCCAAGATCCATCATAGAGAAGTCTTAGATCGAAAGCCTCAAGGTCCCCAGGAGGTCATCTCTTCTCACTTTGACCCACAAATCCAGTGCAAGTAAACCAAATCCCAACAGGCTTGTTTTGCATATGGAACTTGAACAACAAAGAATATTACATGATCATAAAATAGTCAGTCCACCGAGAAGACAGCAGTCCTAAGTGTATGTGCGTCAAACAGCAGAACTGAAAATACGCAGAGTTAAAGACTGACTGAACTGAAAGGTAAACAAGCCCAAGATTATAGTTGGAGACTTTAATCCCTTTTCTCAACAATTTCCCCTTGGAAACTGAAGGACGTACGTCTAAATAATCAATGGTTCCAAAAATCATTCTCAAACAAAATAAAAAACTGCACTGAATTGAATGAAGATTCAAATACAATATATCAAAATTTGTGGAACGCAGCTAGAGCAGTGCCGAGAGGAAAATTTGCAGCACTGAATGCACACATTAGAAAAGACAGAAATCTCAAATCCATAATCTAAGCTGCCACCTCAGGCCCCTATGGAAAAGAAAAAGGAAGAGCAAAATAAACCAAAACAAGCAGTAAGAAGAAAGAAAGCAATAAAAATAAGAGCAGAAGTCAGTAAAATAGAAAATAGAAAATTAATGAAGCAAAGAGCTTGTTCTTTGAAAAGATCAATAAACTGACAAACCTCTCTGAAGACTGACAAAGAAAAAAAGACGGAAGACACAAATCACCAATACTGACACACACATGGCTAAACGATACACACACGGGTGGGACAACCGGGAGGAAAGGCACAGGAGTAAGCGAACTTTGAGGGTATGTTTGGCAGATGGGGAGTTGGAGCAAGACGGAGAGGGAAAGGTAATTAGGATGGGATATGCAAGAGTAGGATGGTCAGCCACCCCATTTTGCTGGGGACTGGGGAGTTTCCCAAGGCTCGGGAATTTCAGTGCTACAGCCAGGGAAGTTTGGGGCCGACGGGATGGTTGGCCTCCCTACCCCGAGGACCTCTAAGGTATCAGACTGTTCTGACTTGACCCTGCTGCTCCTCATTTTATCAGTATTTTTTTAATCCAGGTGTAGTTACCCCAAAACAGATGTGTCCACATCCTAACCCCAGTACTTGTGAATGTGACCTTATTTGGAAAAAGGGTCTTTGTAAATGAAAATAAACTACAGGTCTCAGGATGAGATCATCTGAATTAACCAGTGAGTCCTACATCAAGTCCAAATGTCCCCTTAAGATACAGAGAAGGAGGAGACACAGAGAAGAGAAGGTCATGTGACCATGGAGGCAGAGACTGGGGTGACAGAGGACCAGGGGCTGCCAGAAGCTGGGAGAGGCGGGAAGGATCCTCCCCTACAGCCTGCAGAGGGAGTGTGGCCCTGCTGACTCCTTAATTATGGACTTCTGGCCTCCAAAACTGTAAGAGAATAAATTTCTGTTGTTTTAAGCCAAGATGTTTCTGGTAATTTTTTGTAGCAGCCACAGGAAACTAGGACACTGGGTACATATATTTTTCTACCCTGCTTTGTTTGCATAATATATTTTATAAGTAGAAAAATGTTGACTCCCCCGTGCCTCCAGACAGCATCTCGAATGCTGCCCCTCCCCACCACCAGTGCCCCCTACTCTGCAATAAGTTTGCAGCACATGTTTGGAACTTTTCTATTTTGGCTTCTCCTGTATGTGTCAGTAAATGTTTCTAATCTCCCCGCTAAATGTAAGTATCCCTGAAGATACCACCAAGACTTGTGTGCCTTTAGTATCCCACTGGGAGCCAATCAAACAATAATACTCCCTGGACACCACTGAGTGAAAGACTGAATGTCAGCAGAACTCTGAGGGTGACATTGGGACCAGGTGAGACGCCAGTGCACCTCAGATGCACACCAGGCCCTCTAGAAGCAGAGCCTGTGTCAATCAAACAATAATACTCCCTTGACACCACTGAATGAAAGACTGAACGTGAACAGAACTCTGAGGGACCAGGTGAGACGCCAGTGCACCTCAGATGCACACCAGGCCCTCTAGAAGCAGAGCCTGGAGCTGCAATGCCCTGCAGGTGTGCTCCTGCCCTGGAGGCCTGGAGCTCCTGCATCTGGCTCTGCCTCCAGGGTGCTGGTGTGCCCCTGCAGTCAAGGCATTGCCCGTTCTGACACCTGGCCCTGGATTCTGGCTCTGACCCTTGGGATTGCCTACAGCCAGCTGCAACAGCCCTCACCTGGAACATCCCAGGTCTCCCTCCTGTCAGGCCCCACCTAGCAGTTTTTTTCTCACAAATCTCATCAATGTGTGGCCACTCGCAGGCAGAGCTTCTGGAACCTTACTAGTGAAACCCTGTTACTTCTGTGACTGGAAGCCAGGCTGTATGAGACCCAGGTGTAGATGTGCCATGAACCATGAGCTGGTTCCACTGTGCTGGTGCCCAATGCTGTCTGCAGACCTTGTGCAGGCACACAAGGTCCTGAGGCTCTGGGTTTCCTTCTGCTCACACCTGTGTCTTCCAGGCTTGGGAAGCCCATGCACTGATATTAGGACAAGACAGTGAGTCTGACATACCTCAAACCTGCTACCCAAGGACAATGAGAGCAAACGGAGGGCTGACCTGTGGCCAGAGAAACCCCAGCATGCTCAGGATGCTGTGGGACCACCTCACCGTATGGCACAGAGGTGTCCGTCCGTTCTTCCCCACCAGGACTGTGTACCCAGCCCACCTGCCCTGCCTCACCCGGCTCCCTGCCCAGCTCCCAGGTGGGTTCAGCCGCTGGGAAGCCCGGACAGAAGACGGGAGGGAGGAGATTTGTCCCCTCACCACCCATCCTTGCTCGCTCCCTGCAGGGCCCACTGGGGTGGAATGCCCCCCTCCGTAGGTGACGGGCACAGCACCTGTGAGGGGCTCCCCTCCGTCTCTCTGTCTCTCTCTCATTTCATCTGCATTCCCCCTCGTCTCTTCAGTCAGAGGCGTGGTGGCAGGTCTCTCTGTTACTACCTCCAGCACAGAGCACTGCACCATCCCCACACTCTGCCCACCTTAACTTACCCTCTTATTAAGGTCCCCTCAAATTGCTCAACTCGAGGACGCTTCTGCTTCCCATGGGCACCAGGCTGGCCCAGCACAGGCACTGTTCCCCAGGAGAAGACATGGCAGGGTCCACCCTTCCCATCTTGAATTCCAGGCTCCTGGTCAGAGATCTTGGGAGTGGAGAGTTCCCAGGAGGGAATGGGCCCAGGATTCCACCGAGGTCCCAAACCCAACCGTCTTAACAGGAAAACCAGGCACGTGTCGACACCCATCTGTGCGTCCCAGGACTGCTCATCTGCTCTGCTTTCCAGACACTGTGTCCTTGCGAGGACTGAACTTGCTCCACCAGCTCAAACCCCAACCGGTCAAAGCTGCTGGGGTTGCTGGGACAGCTCAGAGCTGAGACGGAACTGCAGGTGTGCAAATAAGAGCAACCCCCTGTGCAGCTTCTAGTGAAACCAGATGTGAGAACGGACAGTGAGTTCTGGGGCTCGGGGGGAGGAGAACAGAGTCAGGCAGGAGTCTTGGCCAGGACCCCCTTTGCCTGGCCCAGGGGCACAATTCACAGTATGAAAATGACTACGTCCTGCTGTGAGATCTGGGGTATCCAGGGCAGGGAACCACCATAAAGGATTCTGTTCTCGTTAACGCGTCATTGATTTTGACCAGAAAGTCAACAGTCTCAAACAGACACACACATCGACTGGCTCCCCTGTCCAGACGCTCCTTAGGGTAGAGCAGAGGCCAATCCCAGGTCCGACGCCCGCCTGGCCAGGGCGTCCACCTGACTGCGCGGAGCCAGACCCTTCCGGAAATTCACATGCCTGGGATCAAATCACTTTCTCCCGCAAAGTCGGCAGCACACTTCTCGGGCCTGAAGTCGCTGTCCATTAACAGAGGTCAGAGAGTGCACTTGATTCGACGGGGAAAGTTACCGACCGTCATGACTTCATCTCACGGAAGAAGAGGCTTCCCGGAAAGAAGGGACGACGGTGTCCACTCCCACTTGTCTCCCACGAGGAGACGAGACATCCAGCTCCCTTGGGCGCTCCCGTAAGTGGACCTGCTCAGAGCTCTGTCTGGAGTTCTAGCGGGTTGCTGTGACTTGACTGTGACCACACGCAAATACTTGTGAGGATTTTAACAGTGATGAATGACTGTGTCTGAACAGTCTCATGAGATGACCCAAGAGCATAATTATCCAGTGTTAGGTGATCCAGCATCGCAGCACTGAGCTACATTTTGGTGAGTAAATGTACGGCGTATTCTAATTTTGCCCTACTTAAAGAGCAGCAAAAGACAGATACAATTGTTTACAAAGATGCAAATTATGCCCCCAGAGATTATATCTGTTTCTGAGATGAGTGTTTCCTCCAATAGAATAAATTAGAAAGAGGATAAGAATAACAATTCACTGAGTACTTACTGTGCAGCAGGCAACGTTTAAAGTGCTTTGCATGTGTTACCTCATTTAATCCTCACTAAAATCCACGAGGCAGATATTACAAACATTCCCATTTTACAGCAGAGGAAACTGAGGCAGGTGAAGGGTACTGGCTGCTCAAGGTGGCAGAGCCGGGACCTGAGCCGGGCCCATTCGCCCTGAGAGCTCACCCGTCTGGTGCACGCTCTGTGTGGCCATTCTCCTGAATGACGTCAACTGGTCTTGCCAACACGCCTTTGGGCCTGGCGCTGCACACCCACAGGGACGGGAGTGGGACCACCTCCAGAGCCAGCAGGGCAGCGGTGCCCACATCGCCACAACACTGAGGTCTCAGCTTGAAGCAGACTCCCAGAGCGTGAGTCGTGACCAGGGGCATCTCAGGGTCTTCCCGATCCCACCCCCAAGGCTGCTGCCTCACCCCGAGTCCCGCAACCCCTGTGGGATCCAACCCACCACCAATTCACACAGATGCAACTCCTCCAAGAAAGGGCAGCCCCTTGGGATGTGGGACCAGCTTCCACATCTCCGGGCACACACTGAAATCACTGAGCTGTCTCACCATGTTCCTACCATGTGTTCCCACCTCGGGCCCCTTGTCTCTCTTACGACATGGGGACTCCTGCAGAGCTAAGCTTCACCTCCTTAAGGGTGCATCTCCAGAGCCTGGAATGGGTCCTGGTGCAGAGTGTTTCTTGTTGAATGAATAAAAAACAAAATCTGGTTAAACTCTTGCTGTATGCACAAATGATTGTGTGGCTGACTGAGAAAATGGTGCATAACAATGGAAATAGCTTGTCTGTTGTTAGGGTAAACTCAGATAAAAGCCTCCACTCCGCTATGACCCAAGCTGTCCCCCAGGGCTGGGAGCACAGGCCAGTGCTGGGCACTCCACAGACCCTGCCTGCACCTCAACATGGCTCGAGGCTGAGCCTGGCCCTGGGCTGATAAAGCAACTACTCCCCACAACTCCAGGTGTGTCTGTTCACGTGCCATCCCCCACTGGCCAGAGGCTACACCTGTGCCGTGCCCCTGAATGTTCTGAATGCTTCTGCTTGGAAAACCTAGATATCAGGAAATCACCCCAGCACCTGCCCCTGCGGTGTCCTCATTGGCTGGATCTCCACCTTCAGGACGTGGTCCCCTTCCACAACCCCCACTCCCATGCCCACAGCCACCCAGCCCCGGACAGCCAGCTCAGCACCAGAAAAGTCCCAACAGAAGCTGGCAGCTCTGCCTTGTGATGGCCACGAGCCACCCCCTATCCAGCACCTGCTCTTGCGCCTCCAGGAGGCGGTGGCTTCTGTGAGCCTGCCATGCCAAGCAGGTGACAACTCTCAACTCTGCACCCCAGACCCCACTTCTGCAGGAGAGCTGGAAAGCAGTTGCCTCCCAGCCTTGTGGAGTGGACACAAGCCACACAGTCTTCAGAAACATTCTGTAATGCTGACCCAGGAGGACTAGACACTTTCAATGCCTTTTCTGTGCTCACTTGGCATGTGTCTGCAGCACACTGTGAAATCCATGGGAGACAGGGAAGTGCTCTGCAAAACGAAAAAGAAAATAACTTTGCAGTCTGAGTGAACCACCATCGTAAACAAATTGTAATGATTTAATATGTTTATTGAAAGCTAAATTTTCTGCATGTTCAGCATGCTCTTCTGCCCTTTGGGATCTATCATTCAGTTCGAGCTGTCCCCACCAGCATGAAATGTTAGTAGACTGTCACCACCAGGTTGCAGGACTGCGAGGGTGGTGCAGTCTACTCATATAAGATGCCGTCCATCACACACGAAAACCGCTGCACGATACAATGTGATTGCTTTAATCCCTGCCTGATCTAAGGCGACACCGAGGGGAGTCCTGCAAGGATGCTCTGCATGTGTGGGGACTCTAGATTCATGGGGAAAGGCACCGGGACTGAAACGTTGCAAATCACTTAGCAGGAAATTATTCTCTCCCATCGCGTGTACTAATGAAGTCGTAACTCAGGAAGTTACCGTCTCAGGGAACTGGCCCAAAACACTTTTCTCCATCCTTATCCCTTTGATCACAAACTGATGTGTGGAAGGAGAGGGTCCTGCCCTGTCGACAGCCTTGACTGAAAGCTACCGGCCACTGGAGGTGTGCCCTGGGCCTGCGAGTCTGCAGGTGGCGAGCGTCCATCTGTCCTGCCAGCTCAGGTGGGGCTGCTGTGTCCGTCGGAGCCAACAAGGCAGTTAGCAGGGTCCAGCAGTCCCCCGGTGAGTGACAGCTGGGGTCTGCTCCATGCCTCAGGCCACTGCCGAGCATGCCGTGGAAATTGTGGATGTTTGATGAGAAGAGAAGCAGAGCCACGTGGTGAGTAGTTTCATGCATCTCATCACGAAACTTCCAAGTTCAGAACGTCAATAAATTATTTATGGCAGGTGCAGACAGTCCCACAGCATGCAGGACGCCGCCGGGAAGACGGAAGGCTCCGTTCACACGTTCCCTCAGAAGGGGCTGGTCACGGGGGCACTGGGAGCCATCACAGACGGGCCAGGCCCTCCTGGTGGGGGAGGGACCCAGCTCACCCCCTGACCCAAGCCTGCAAGGCGACCAGCAGGGTCCTCAGTTTGGGGCACTGATGTCCACACACCCAGCCTGGTTCAGGACCCCCCCTCCCCATCCCTGCCCTCCCTCTACCTCGCGCTTTTCTCCCTCTAGCTGGGAACAGTGAGGATGCATGTTCCCACCCTGTGCCAGTGGCTTCCTGACAGCTGACACCTGGACTTGGACCCCAGCGGAGGAGGAAGAGTCTGCCTTCCCATGCACTCTCCTGAAAGGCCTCCATGCCAACCGTGGCCAACTCAAGCGCTCTTCACAAAGACGATGTGAAGAGCCTGGGCTGCTCTCCTCCAGCAAAGGCAGCCGAGAGGGTGTGTCGGACCCTCGCACCAGGAGGCATGGGTGTGCATGGCCAGACACGTGGGGCAAGTCCCAGGTCGCACCCGCACCGAACTGGCCACTTGCACTGTTGCTCCCTGTGTCATCCAGCGATTTCCTGGCACACCCTGCTTTATCCCTGGTCCTCGTGGGGGAGGGGTGTGTTTCCACAGACCACACAGCACTGCTTAGAGAGGAAGCTTCTAGGCACAGCACACACGCCCAGGAAGCACAGCAGATGCGGTCTCCGCTGTGCGTGGGCTCGCCCTTCTGCAGCACCGTGCTCTCCAGGCCAACCCCACGCAGCCGGTTCCCTCTGGGATTCTAAGCCCCCGTCCAGAATCTGGCACATAGTAGGCGCTCAAGAAACATTAACTACACAACAAACCACCCACCCCAGGCCACGGCAGTGTCAGAGGCAGGACAGTGGGCTGAGTCCTCCTTTGTGTTTATTTCTTTACTACCCTCAAAATGTGAAGCATAACGAAGACAATGAAATGTGAGAGGAAGAGTGGCAGCCGTAGGCCATCTCTACATGGCTTAAACAAGCACTGAGTCACCAGTGTTAGAAAAGCACCTTCATTCAACACTGTGATTAGTCGTTCATGTTTATGCAGCATCATCACGTACCGGGCCCTGGGCTTGTTCTTTGCTAAACATTGGAGAACAGTTATTTTTCTATACACAGGCACACACACACACACCCATACATACACATACATAAATACACGTGTACACACATGCATATGCATACACACATGAATACATCCATGCACACACAGCGTGCACATGTACACAAATGTGTGTGCCTACAAAAATTCACAGGCACACACACACCTGAACACAAGCATGCACTGCAAACACATACACACAAATATGTGCATGCATGTGTGCACACACGAGACTGTGGTAGAAGCTGCTTGTGGTGTGATTGTGAGATTCTCTGGGTCTGCATTTATATTGATAGGAAAGTCTGGTGCCTAAAGCCAGACATCAGAGACCCCTACAGAAAAACTGACCCTCTGTCCTCTAGCAGATCCCTGAAGCCAGGCCCTGTCCTTTTACAGCCCAGAAGGGAAGTGCCCAAGGTTGATTCAAACGAGAAAATACTTCTGTTTATCTCCAGGTCAGTTTTTATTTCCCCGCTTGTATGGTAATACTTCTCAACCTTGCTTCTTGTAGAAATATTCAAACATGCATGAAAGTAGAGCAAACCACGGCTCCAGCCCCAGGCACCCCCGGCTCAGGACCCAGCCCCGCCGAGTCTGGGTCCCGTTTTCCTGCCCATCATCAAGTGAGCCCGGTGAGAGCAGCAGGAGGCACCAGCTCTGGCAGCACAGCCCTGCCCTGGCAGCAGGGTCTGAGTCCTGTGAAGTCAGGCCAGCGCCTGCCCAACTGAGACAGGTGTCCTCTGTAACGCAGCTGGTGACATCCACTCCCAGGGTGTTCTGAGGATTCCACTGTATGCATTATTTTGAATAATGCTTAGTGTGAGGTTTGGCACCTCGTAAGCATTTAATTAACAGTAATTATTCATTAGAAATTGTACTATTAGCGGGCCGGCCCGGTGGCACACTGCTACAGTGCACCGCTTGGGAGTGCGGCGGCGCTCCCGCCGAGGGTTCGGATCCCACATACAGACCGGTTTCTGCTCACTGGCTAAGCGCGGTGCGGGCGCAACCCCGAGGGTTGTGATCCCGTTGCCGGTCCTGGTCCGGTACGGGCGTGACACTGAGGGTTGCGATCCGTTGCCGGACACGAAAAAAGACAAAAAGGAAAAAAAAAAAAAAGAAAGAAATTGTACTATTAGCTGTACTTTCAAACACCAAAACACAAACAGTGAAGGAACCAACCCAAGGTCATCAGTGTGGGGCAGACCACGCCTGAGGCTCTGCCGCCGCCGCTGCTGGCCCTTCTGACCCTGACCATGAAGATCCTGCAGGAGGCCCCAGCACCACTCGCCTTCAGCGGAAACCTAAGAAACAGTCACTGTGCTGGAACCAAGAGTTCCACTGGAAACACAGATAAATTCTGGAGGCACCATTTTTGTGAGCTGAGCAAGTGAATGCCTGAAAAGTACCTTCCATTAAGTCTGAAAGTCTCACTTTTCAAACTCAACCTTGTCAGCTCAGCTTCTCCTCTGAGGGGAAGCACATGCCTCGTGGGCTCTGAAGCAGGCACAGCTGCACGAGGCCCCAACTCTCCTGGGCTGCAGGCGGAGTCCCTGCTGCAGACGGGGTCCCTGTTGCCTCGGGTGCGCTTTCCAGGGAGAGCCGTGCCTGCCTGCCACCTTCCATGTCCTGGAACATGGTAAGAACACAGCCTGTGGAAAGACAGAGGCTGGGGCTTCAAATACGGGCATGAGGAGGGCCACACGTGAGCAGCCCTTCAGTGTCACCTGCGGTCCCACCTCTCCTCCCTCACACTCCATTCTAACACATATGGTGACGTGCTTCTCCGGCTCAGAGGAGCCCAGAGCTGCCCACTCAGGACAGGCCAGGGTCTGCAGCTGGCCAAGGGATGAGAACCTGGTTGGCAGATAAGGAAAGGGAGGAGATCAACAGAGACCCACAAGAGGAATTTTAAAAAGCTTAGCACCAGGGTCCTCAGTGCAGGGGCCAAACCCACCACCTCTGTCTGCAGGAGGCTGCTGCAGCAGCAGGGAGTGGCTTATATTTAACAAACCAGATCTGAGCTGGGAGAACACACAGGTTCTGCTAGGAACAACATGGGTTAGAGCCTATCTCCACTGCCCCTGTGTCCACAGTCAGTGTTCACACCCACCTCCACCCACATTGTCCACCCACATTGTCCACACCCACCGTCCATGTCCAGTGCCCATGCCTGCTGTCCATGCCCAGTATCTACACCCACTGTCCATGCCCACTGTCCACATCCAGTGTCCACAGCCACTGTCCACACCCACAGTCCACGCCCACTGTCCACACCCACTGTCCACATCCAGTGTCCACAGCCACTGTCCACACCCACTGTCCACATCCAGTGTCCACAGCCACTGTCCACACCCACATCCACCCACATTGTCCACACCCACTATCCATGTCCAGTGTCCATGCCTGCTGTCCATGCCCAGTATCTACACCCACTGTCCATGCCCACTGTCCACATCCACTGTCCACATCCATTGTCAACATCCAGTGTCCACACCCACTGTCCACGCCCACTGTCCACACCCACTGTCCACACCCACTGTCCATGCCCACTGTCCACGTCCAGTGTCCACATCCAGTGTCCACGCCCACTGTCCACACCCACTGTCCACATCCACTGTCCACGCCCACTGTCCCCACCCACTGTCCAAGCCCACTGTCCACATCCAGTGTCCACGCCCACTGTCCACATCCACTGTCCACGCCCACTGTCCCCACCCACTGTCCAAGCCCACTGTCCACATCCAGTGTCCACGCCCACTGTCCACGCCCACTGTCCACACCCACTGTCCACACCCACTGTCCACATCCAGTGTCCACACCCACTGTCCACGCCCACTGTCCACACCCACAGTCCACGCCCACTGTCCACACCCACTGTCCACACCCACTGTCCACGCCCACTGTCCACACCCACTGTCCACACCCACTGTCCACACCCACTGTCCACACCCACTGTCCACACCCACTGTCCACACCCACTGTCCACATCCAGTATCCACGCCCACTGTCCCCGCCCACTGTCCACACCCACTGTCCACGCCCACAGTCCACATCCAGTGTCCACGCCCACCCTCCACACCCACTGTCCACATCCAGTGTCCACGCCCACTGTCCCCGCCCACTGTCCACACCCACTCTCCACATCCAGTGTCCATGCCCACTGTCCACATCCACTGTCCACACCCACTGTCCACACCCACTGTCCACGCCCACTGTCCATGCCCACTGTCCACGTCCAGTGTCCACATCCAGTGTCCACATCCAGTGTCCACACCCACTGTCCACATCCAGTGTCCACGCCCACTGTCCCCGCCCACTGTCCACACCCACTCTCCACATCCAGTGTCCACGCCCACTGTCCACACCCACTGTCCACGCCCACTGTCCACGTCCACTGTCCACACCCACTGTCCACATCCACTGTCCACGTCCATTGTCCACACCCACTGTCCACATCCACTGTCCACGCCCACTGTCCACACCCACTGTCCACATCCACTGTCCACGTCCACTGTCCACACCCACTGTCCACATCCAGTGTCCACGCCCACTGTCCACATCCACTGTCCACGCCCACTGTCCACATCCA
>NW_007735028.1:38140-39831 GCF_000696425.1 Galeopterus variegatus
TGTCCACGCCCACTGTCCACATCCACTGTCCACGCCCACTGTCCACATCCAGTGTCCAGCTCAGTATCGCACATCCAGGGTCCCTCTCTCCATGCACAGCCAGGCAACAAGGGGCTGACCAGCAAATTTCTTTAAGGGCTGTCCACACCCAGGCTGGGCTTGACTGCAGGCTCCTCAGCTCTTCCTCTCCAAGCTCAAGCCTTCTGTGGCACTTTGTGCTTGTGAGTAGTCTGTAAATCACACAAAGTGCCTGGGACATGGGGTAGGAAGAGGGGTAAGGAAGTTCAATGCACTTTGATTAAACAGAACAAGTTATAACTTGATATTTCCAGCTATAGAGGGATTGTTTTCCCAGTATGAGCAGGGGGAGGATTGATTGTTCTGGATTTAGTTATCTTAAAAAATGTTTTGCAGAAGAGTCCGCCAGCCCTGGCTCTCCAGCCACCTGTCCCCAGCCAGCAGTAGCTAGTTTTATAGTCTGAGCCAGTGCCCGGCACTCGGCACCATTCCCTGACCAAATTAAATATTCCATAATACTGGGTGCACTGAATCATAATGCTGTTCATTGTAATGGGGTTCTACCTGGCTCAAAAATTGTTCCTTAGCCACAAATTCATTTTGCGAGACATGTCCAATGAAATTAACATTCCACCCGCGGCTGGTAATCATTCCTCCGTCGCGGCTGCGCTCCTTCTACTTAATGACATGCTTAAAAAAAATGACGGCTCTAGTTAAAGTTGAGTGGTCATTTCATTCCCAACTCATCTCTACGGCTTTTAAAAAATATTTAAAACTCCTTCAGCTGAGCCTCAGGCTAACTGTGAATTTTTAAGAAAGTAAACAAGCATCTCCTTTCACATTTGGGAATCACGGAGGAATGAGCAATTCACAGCTGGGTTTCAAAGCAATGGCTTGGGCTCCGGCTTGGCTGAGGCTAGAGAACGCAGCCTGGGCCGACTCTGAGAAAAGACTTTTCTTCTGCAGATGAATGACTGTTGGGAGCAAAGTGCACAAAGCAAGCACCTCCTGGGTCCCTGCTAGGCCCCCGGCAGCAGGACAGGCTCTTGGGGGTCTGGATGGATAGCAGGCCAGGCCACATTAGCCACGGCCACTGAGATGAGCAGAACCCCCAGGCCACGGCACCTTCTGTTCCCTGTCACCATGCTCCAGGCTACAGGACACTTAAAAGCACCTGCACATCAATGCCTTAATCCAGAACACAATCTTACACAGATCCCTTTTCTACGGCAGGGGTTAAACGTGTGTAATTGGTTATTATTTTCCTGCATAACTCAAGACATTACAGCAGCAGTTCTCGACCCTAGCTGCACATTGGAGACAGCTGGAGAGATTGAAAATGCAGAAACCCAGAGGTTTCGATTTAGTTGGTCTGCGGTGTATCTGGCTTTTTAGTATTGAAATTCAAATGTGTAGCTCAGGCCCAGAGTCCTTTGTTAAAAAAATCCACAGGGCACCAAGGCAGCCAAAGGTAAGAGCCCTGAAGGAGAAGAGGAGAAAGGGAGGAGAGAGGAAGAGATGAAAGGAGGAAAACACCTTGCAAAAGACAGATAAACAGCCTAGACCAAAGAACATGTCCCCCAGGGAGCAGAAGAAAATTTCCCAGGGATGCTCCATGCTTTAGCAGGACATAACAGGTACAGAAGTTCAAACAGGCACTCAAAGGCGAGGTT
>NW_007735028.1:40362-61346 GCF_000696425.1 Galeopterus variegatus
TCCATGCTTTAGCAGGACATAACAGGTACAGAAGTTCAAACAGGCACTCAAAGGCGAGGTTATACAACAACAAAATAAGGTGACGATGGAAATTGCAAATACCAGGAAACAAATTCACCCAAAACTTCATCACTACAGAAATGCTATATAAAGCCAAAACATTAAGAAAGAGGCTACACACAACTTACACCAAGTTAGTGGCATAGAGAAAAGGCTGTGATCACCGCAGCGGAGGCTGAGGGAGACACAGCAGGGAGCAGAGTAATTACAGACATCACCGAAGCCAAAGACAGCAGCAGCCACACGAAAGGAAACCCAACAGGAGAGCCCAACCTGGGAGACCAAGGTGGTCAAAGATAAAAGGAAAGATTAATAGAAGAAATGTCTGTGTCTCTCCAGCTCAAAATATCATATGTTTCAGAATAAATTACACAGAACAATTCACAACAAGACTATCTGGTTCAGGTACTGATTTTCAGGTTCAAAGAAATGATTCTTGGTCCATCTGGATAGGTAAAGAATTCCCCACCAAGACTGAAAGCAACCAGACTGGCCGGGGTTCTCCCCAGTCAACTTCAGCCCGGAAGCAACAGGGCGTCCGCTATGGTGTCTGAGCAAGAGAGAGGGACCCACCAGGGGTCAGCTCCAGCCAAGCATCGTTCAGCTTTGAAGACAATAAGCAGACACTAAACTTGGAGGAACTCGGGAGGCGGGCAACAACCATGAGCCCTTCTTGGAAAACCTACTCAGTGTCAAAGTCCAGTCGCTGGGAAAGGCGGTGGAGAGGCTTCACAGGACCCCAGCACTGGACGCCAGAGATGCCCCGTCAGGAAACTCTGTAGAGTGCTGAGGTGAGAAGGGACGCCTGCCCTCGATGCAGAGGACAGATGGAAAGAGACAGTGATCCCTAGTGCCCCGGACCTCGGGGAGTATGCTAACTGGGACCTTCTAGGAGAAACAAAATGATGAGCAACAAATCCAGCCAGCCAGGACACGAACAGAAACAACCTAGGGGTGGAGAAGCTTCATTAAAGGACTGTGGCGGGGTTGGGGGGCAAGTGCAGGAAACACAGAACAAAGACCAAATGCACGGGGACTAAATCACCACGTGCATCACGTGATGTCAGCATGGACAACGGCCAGAGAGTAGCTGACAAAAATCCAGAGGGAAGGAGAAAGAACGTTCGGTGGTGCGCACATCTTCATCTTTCCTGGTAAAGAATCAGAAATAGATGGAGAAATGAAACGTGCGGTTTGAACAATAGGACTCCAGCCTCAGCGCTCCTCACAATTGTTTTCGGACCCTTGGAGGCATCGCTGTGTCCCTAATA
The DNA here is from genome assembly GCF_000696425.1 of Galeopterus variegatus. Lineage (NCBI taxonomy): Eukaryota > Metazoa > Chordata > Mammalia > Dermoptera > Cynocephalidae > Galeopterus > Galeopterus variegatus. The sequence continues at coordinate 41,694 of NW_007735028.1, forward strand.
CCTCTTTACTGGCCACACTGATCTGAAGTCCAGCAGTCCCTTCAGTTTTGCTTGTGTTTCTTTTGTTGTCTTCATGCAAAATTAAATGGGATACATTCTTTAAAAGATAGAATAGACATAATCTCATTTTGTCATTTATAGCTAGCTCCCCACGCCAGCCCCTTCCTTCAGCGTGCGCAGCGCAGAGAGGAGCTTGGATGGACCGCACCAAACGCAACCAAGGACCTGCAGGTGGTGGGCAGCAGGCGAGCGCTTTTTTATTTTTCACTTTTTATTTATTTATTTTTTTTTTTGGCAGCTGGCCAGTGTGGGATCTGAACCCATGACCTTGGTGTTATAAGGATGCCTCTAACTAGCTGAGCTAATGGGCCAGACCCCGATTTTACACTTTCTCATGCAAATCTTTCTTTATTGCTCAACTTTTCAGAAGAGCATCTATCGGGCCAGCCTGGTGGTGCACTGGAAAGTGAGCTGCTTGGGAGTGCGGTGGCGCTCCCGCCGAGGGTTCGGATCCCATGTGGAGACCGGTTCCTGCTCACTGGCTGAGCGCGGTGCGGGCGCAACACCGAGGGTTGCGATCCCATTGCCGGTCCCCGGTACGGGCGCGACACCGAGGGTTGCGATGCGACACCGAGGGTTGCGATCCCATTACCGGTCAGTAAAAAAGACAAAAAGGAAAAAAAAAAAAAAAAGAAGAGCATCTATCATTTTTCCAAAAACAATAAGAAGTTCAATAACAAAAAATAAACTTTTTTCACTAGGCAAAACTGATGAAGTCCCAACTTCCCAAGTCACACAGTGTGGCTTCATTAATCTGCAAGCCCAGCCCCTCCCCTGTCTCCCCTGCACCCCCTCAAGTCCCCTGCACCCCGTCAAGCCCACTGCCTCTCCCCATCTGCGCCCCCTGCCTCTGCCCTCACACAGGGAGACCCAGGGACTATGATTAGGTAAACCCGCCGTGCCCAGATGCCCTGAGCGAAGGCTGGTTGGTGGAGTTCATCACATTTCTTTCCGCAGGCTCCCCAAGAACAGAGATGTCATCTCCATGCCAAATGCCAAGGAGAGCGATTGGAACATAGTTAACACTTTAGTGAAAGTTAATTTAAAAAGCACAAGGTGGCATTATGAAAACTCCATGCCCATGAATATAAAAGTGCAGCTGAAATTATTTCCTAGTAAAATTCAAAATGTAAAACTGATGTAAATACTTGCTATGAGTTTATTTTCTATAAATGAAAGGAAAGTTTTCAACAGGAAAATATGTGCTTGTGAGCATGACGACCTCCCATCTCCTGGAAGGTATCTCTTGAGTAGTGCTTTGGTGCAAGTCAGCGACAGGGAACCCAGGCCAAACTTACCCAGTTCACTGCATAATCGTGAAAAGCTGACAGACCGTCTTGTCCCCAAGAGATATTCGATGCACCCAACTCTGGGAAGATGCGGGGGTGGGGTGCGTTCTCAGGTGTGGCTACATCCTGGGAAGATCTCTCATCTGTCTGGACCAGAGCACAAGCCCAGATCAAGGAAGGACCCGAGGCTGAGGGAGGCACCGTGGTGCCCTGGAACTCTGAAACTCGAGAGACTGGGGCGAGACTCGTACGCCCGCTCCTCCGGCAGCGTATCTTCAAGGCTGCAGGGCCACCTGGCGTTCTGCTCACCACTCACCCCTCGCCCATGTGGCAGCTGACTCCATACCTGAGGCAGGTACACCGGCACAGAGGCAGGGTCAGGGGTCTGGAGGGTGAGACATCGCTGCCAAGGGCTGGCTAAGGACCAGCGGGCAGCGGGGAGACCAGAGTCGTGGGGGCCACTGAGAGCCGAGTGGGGAGGTGGAGGCACATTTGGCTGGGAATGCTGAGTAGGAGGACACACTCCCACTGTGAATTCTGGGACGTTCCCCTGGACTGGGTTGAGTAGCGCCCCCAAAAGTTCACATACACCTGGAACCTCAGAATGTGACCTTATTTGGAAATAGAGTCTTAGCAGATATATTTAGCTAAAATGAGAGTTGGCCCTAAATCTAATGACTGGCGTCCCTATAAGAAGGCCACGTGATGCAGACTGGAGTGAGGCGGCTGCAAGCTAACGAGCGCCTGGAGCCACTAGAAGCTGCAAGATGTGGGAAGGATCCTCCCCTAGAGCCTCCAGAGGGAGCGGGATCCTGCTGGACCCTTGACATAAGGCTGGAGCCACCCAGGTTGTGGCACTCTGTGAAGGCAGCCCTGGTAAACACACACACGGGAGGATGTGTGGGAGCAGGACGTGATAGGAGAGCCACTGAGCACGGGTGCAGTGGGGGCACTGAATGAGTGGCAGAGTGTGTCCTGTCCCCCACTGGTGTGCCGCCAACCCTCTGGCCGGCCCCTAACTTGAGAAAATTCTACGACTTTCCAGTCACATCCAGCTATCAAAATTCCACCACCATTCAAGCCATTTCAATCCTCCCATCTCTATCTGACGTAAATTGTCCACTGCAACCCCCATCATCACCTGGCCCAGTGTGGGGGCTGGGACCCCCTTTCTCCCTGCCGCCTCCTGGGCGTGCACAAACAGGCAAACCCTTTGTCGGGAGCACTCAACTCTCCCACCCCAGCCCCCTCTTCCCAGCCTCCGGTGTCAGCTGGGCTCACTCATTCACTCAACGAGACTGCCGTGCCCACTTTCCTGGGCTCTGGGCCTGGGGAGCTGCTCTAAGAAAGCAGACCAGGCCCGTGCCCACCACTTCCCAGTGCTTCCGTGATGAAAGCTCCCAACCAGTGCAAAGCTTCAACCCCACGTCCCATCACAGGCCAGGGTGGTGGCCAGGGCCAGTGGTGGCATTGGGTGGGGTGCCCTTCAGGCCTCTCTCCATGTGCCTTTTCACAATGGAAGGGAGAAGGTGAGGGGTCACCCCGACCGGCTCCTCCAGTCCTGCTCCCCCGTGATGGCGGCTGGAGAGAGAAGGGCACGGGGGACGTCTGATCTCCCAGCCCAGCCAAGGGAGGCCTGTGCACCTGCTGCTGAAGTCTCCGCTGCTGAGCACGAAGAGGCCTTGCAGCAGGAGGTGAGGCTTCCTAGGGGTGAGGCTGGCTTTTCTCCGGCCCTTTGTTATGGTTGAATTGTACTTCCCGAAAAAAGTGTAGCTGAAGTCCTAACCCACAGCACATTAGAACGTGGCCTTATTTGGAAACAAATAACTAAGTCGAGGTGAGGCTGTTATGGTGGGCCCTAATTCAGTGTGACCATTGTCCTTGTTCAAAGGGGAGTTTGGACCCAGAGACAGACGTGCTGAGAGGGAAGACAATGGAGACACAGGAGATCTATGTGAGGAGATGGAGGATCGGAGGGATGTGTCTAGAACCGAGGGACGCCTGAGGCCACCAGATGCCAGGAGAGGCTGAGGATTCCCTCCTTCAGAGGGAGCACAGCCCTGCCGACACCTTGACTTCAGGGTCTGGCCTCCAGACTGGGAAGGAATGAATTTCTGCTATTCCGAAGTCCCCCAGTTTGAAGGCACTTTGCTACGGCAGCCCTGGGGACTGCTGCACCCCTACGTGTCTGAGCCCATCTCCGAGAGGCATGAGTGTCTCTCTTCAGCCGCTGCTGCTGGTCCACAGCAGACCCTCCCAGCAGCCCTCACCAGCCGTCTTTCTCTCCTGCTCCCGTCGTGAAGCCACAGGAGCCCATGGGCTCCTCTCCTTGTCCTCTGAGCTTGCAGGGACACAGGTCTCCAACATTCTCCCTTGGGCACAGGCACAGTAGTTGGTATGGCCTCAGAAATCCCCAGAGGAGGTGCAGACATGTGTCTACAGGCCACAAACCCCAGGTCTGTGCATAAGGGTCAAGCTCTCTCCAAGAGCAGCCCAGGTGCAGCAGCACCCAGGAAATTCCATCCCTCTCCATACTTTTCTTCTCTAGGACACCCCACCCTGGGCTGCTACTCGGCTCCCGGAGTGGAGCTGGGGAGCCCATCTTTCCCTCCCAGTTCAAAGGGGAAAGATAGTCCCTCACTCCCATGTGTTCCTACAAGACTCAGACTCCAGGGATTTCCAGCCCCTCCCCCCATCCTGTGCCCCCAGACCTCCCCACCCTGCTGACCAGCCTGGGAAGGGGCGGAGAGATGTGGACCCCACTGCAGGTCAGCAACACCTGAGCTGGAGACACCCACCATCCCTGCGTCTGTCCCTCCTTTTAGGGAAGAAGATTCTAGGTTCTCAAAGGTTTCCTGTTAGCACCTGGCTTACCCCCTATTATGGACTGAGTTGTGTCACTCCAAAAGTTTAATGTGTTGGAGGCTTAACCCCACTGTGACAGTGTTGAGAGGGTGGGAAGTCCTATTATGGTAATTGGAAGGTGGGGCCTGGGGGAGGTTGGATTGTAAGACTGTGCAGTAGTGAATGGACTGATAATGGTGGTCAGGGGCGTGGCTCTCAGGGCCTTTAAAAGGAGAGCACATGAGAGTCTCTCTTGCTCTGCTCCACCATTTTCTGTCATGTGAGACCCCTGTGTCACTGTCACCACTACCACGACCCTCACCAGATGTGTTCCCTGGATGTTGGACTTCACAGTCTCCAAAACTGTAAGCAATAAATTTCATTTTCTTATAAATCACCCAGTGCCAGGTATTTTGTCACAAGTAACAGAAACAGACTAGCACATTCCCCCTGCGCTAGTCTAGGTTAAGGACCAAAGGGCACAGAGGGCCCTTTGTGGCATCTGTGCCAGCCCCTCACCAAAAAGGTGACGGCATCTGCTCTCCTGCCACAGGACCTGCTGTGACATCTCCCTCAACAGGGCTAAGTAGGTTAACATAAAGCCATGTGAATGAGCCTTCCAATGCAGGGGAACGATGCCAAAGAAAATCAAATATGTGTTAAGACTTAGGTTTCCCTTTTAAGGGTCTACAGTATGCTGTTGAGATGGCTTCCACCTTTCCAGCCCATTACTCCACATCACGAGCCCATCGCTAAACCCCAGCTCACTGGGCTCCCAAGCTCTATGTCACCACAGCCCCCAACGTTACTAGGCAAAGAATGCCGTTCTGCTAAACTCTCAGTCCCTTACCTAAAGCCAGGGGCTACAGCCCACTGGCTGCTGCTCTCCCTGCAGCCAGCAACCCCTGCAAATGCAGCAGCAGGACAGGTGCGTGATGTAGTCTGGGCAGGGGCTTCCACAACAACGGGGAGCCAACAGGGACACGAGTGCGGCCCGAGCTAGTCACCAGGATCAGGAGGCAGGGAGTTCAGGGACCTCCAGGACAAAACCCCAAGACCTGTACCCCTAAACCACCCACAGCCAGGTCCTGCCACCCAACAGCCACAGCACAAATGTCACATTCAGGCTTCTCTAGCAGATCAGGACCTCACAAGATGTTGACAAACGCCACCCATCCCATCTCAGCACAGGAAGGGGACACTCACCATTGCCATTTCCCTGCTTCAGTGAAACTCAAATACGCGTGTTTTCTCAACTCTTTGGAAGGGGGTGGACTTTGCACGTCAAGGTTATCAAGTGCAGAATTGCAGAATCCAATAAACAGGACCCCGCCAGGTGTTGACTTAGAAAAATAAATGCTATCCCTGCAGGTTTTTACTTTTACAAAAGAAAACAGCCACGGTACAAATTCTACTCCAGGATCAGCTTGCACAACCTGGGTTCCTGAGAACGTGCGTCATGGCCTGAGGTGAGGGGCAATGAGAGCTCAGGGAAGCCACCAAGCCGCAGCCCGCCTCGGCCTGCAGGACGCGAGAGCTACAGGGGGGCGGATCGACGTGGCGCGCTGCGAGCACAATGAATCAGTTGACAAAGTGCATTCCCCGCAGCTGACAACTAGTGATGAAGTAATGTCGTATGCACTGCAAAGTGAACACAAGTGCGCAGAGGCGAGCTCGACAAAGAGAAGCTTTGAGCTAAGTTATCATATAAAAAATCTCTCATGCATGCCCCTCCCTGCAACTGCCACCCAGTCCCTACGCTGCTTATCCCACCCCTGGCAGCCATCGTCTCATGCCAGGGCCCTTTCAGAAGGACAGAGGAGCCAAAGTCCTCGGGACCTCCGTTCATTCCTCCCCTTTGTGCAGTGCCCGCATCTGCCAGGTGCTGCACCGTGTGCCGGGCGCCGTGATACGTGGCCCTGCCTCCTGAAGCTTATGAGCAAACACTTAGTCACAGACCAGAGTCTCATGTCACTCTGAGCTGTACAAACTTAGGGATATGAGCTGAAGTGGCAGGCGTTCATTAAAATGCACTCTATATTGGCATTTTTATCCACTTGTGACATTTAATAAATGTCCCATTATTTGCCAGCTCAGCGTAGCCAAGCTCCGCACCTCATTATATATCAGGTATTTTTCCAGTTCTCCTGGATGCACTGATTGGACCAGAGGGACTCCTGACTCCAGCTCGGCCAACAAATGTCCCTCCTAGAATTTGGGCTGGGAAGCGGGAGGCGCCTGAGAGATCGGCAGGGGGCAGAGGGAGACAGAAGGACAGCAGGATGTGGTGTGGGCTGAGGCCGTCAGTGATGCTCGCCAGACTGAATCTGCAAATCTGCCTGCTGGGGTTCCCTTCAGAGCAAGGCCAGCTCCTGTCCGGCTAGCTTAGCTTTTACTAGGATTCTGGGAGTGTCTGTATCCTCAGAATAAACCTCCTTTTCATAAGCTGCCTCTAGTGGGTTTGTGTCCCTTATAACCAAGTAACTCCTGGCAAGAGAGGCTTCTCCTGCCAAGTTCTTTCCAGGCTGTGGTGCCCGGCACCTGGTTCCATACGGTTCCTGCACCTCAGTTAAGCTTTTTGAAACCTTTGTAAAGGAGGAGGTGGCGGCAGCCAGCCCAAGCCGAGCGATTGTGTTTTACAGATCAGACACTACCCAGAGGGGACTGGAAGTCCAGGCACACAGTCAGCCAGGAGAAAAGGAGGACGGGTCCCTCTGAGGACAAGCTAACCTGGAGCTATGCCAACCAGGCATGCCATGTGGCCCATGCAGACCGATTCTCCACTCAGGGCTGGATCCGCAGTTTACCGGTTGTCAGCACAACTAGCTCTGGCCAGTATCAGTGGTTCCCGCACAGACAGAGATGCCCAGCAGAAATGAGCCTGTTCCAGCCACACACGCATGTGCAGGACAGCAGTGATTCTCCACTGAGGGCTGGATCCGCAGTTTACCGGTTGTCAGCACAACCACCTCTGGCCAGTATCAGTGGTTCCCGCACAGACAGAGATGCCCAGCAGAAATGAGCCTGTTCCCGATTCTCCACTCAGGGCTGGATCCGCAGTTTACCGGTTGTCAGCACAACTAGCTCTGGCCAGTATCAGTGGTTCCCGCACAGACAGAGATGCCCAGCAGAAATGAGCCTGTTCCAGCCACACACGCATGTGCAGGACAGCAGCTTCCACGGACGCTGGCCCTGCAGACACTGGCCCTGTGCCCAGCAGCAAATGGGAAGTGACGTTCATTCTCCACAAGACACCACAAGTCATTTCAAAGCCCTGTCCCTCGTGCCAGCCAGGTGAGTTCTGCAGGCTTAGCACTGCCGTGGCCCTGGGGGCAGGCTGCTGCCACTGCTGACGCAGCAGTACACAGTACCACAGGGTCCCAACGTGTTAGGTGCAGTACTTCAAACAGTCACACGAGCGTCAGCAGACCCTGAAGGGGAGAAGCAGGCCGAGTCTGATGGCAGGGACATCTGGCAGGGCCGCAAAGAACAGCAGACACAGCTCTCCAGGAAGAAGCTTGGGAGGAGCCTTGGCTGTGGGCCTGGAGCCCACAGGCTGGGATGGGGCCACCGGAGTTCTGGAATCTGCTCAGCTCAGGATCAGGAGACAGCTCAGCCATCGTACGCCTTCGGGGGCTCTGGGCTGGCAGAACGCTTTCAGACAGGCTTAGAATCTGCTCCTCTCTTCTCCCAGAATATTTAATTTTTCCACTTTGGCCACTGTTTCTAAAAGACAAATGCCTAGTTCTATTAAGCATTTTTAGTGTTCTTGAACAATGTCACCACTGATGAGTCAGGGGCTGGGCCCGTCCTCGCTGCTGGGGTCACACCTAGTGAGGATGATGGGGACCATGCATGCTGACCTCTCGATTACCCGCATTCGAGGCAAAGGCTGGGACAAATGCAGTCAGACAGAGAGGCTCAGAAAGTGTTTCCTGTGCCAGACTGCGGAGCCGGAGGGAAAAGGTGGGACAGGGAGCTAGGAGATTTGGGGGCCCACACCCAGCAACTAGGTCACCTTGGCAAGTCCCTCGTGCTGCTTTGGCTGCCAATGCCACAAATGCATGGGGCCATGAGGACTGCATGATCCTATGATTCTCTTACAAAACCAGTCAGACCTGAGGGTGATGCATGTTCCCAAGTAGTGCTGTGGAAATTCAGGTAAATGTGTCAGGAAATTGGAGGCGTCTAGACGACTTAACTGTCTACTGTAATTGATGCATACAATTAGTGTGTGATCTGTACAGGGTCTTGCTGCTGCCTCTCAGAGACTGTTTCTCTCCATAGAGCAGGTAAAAGCTCCTTATGGCCAACTCCAAGGGTCACCAGGGAGCAGAGCACTGGCCGAGTACCTACCGCGGGCCAGCCTCTGATGATCCACTGTGTACCCCTTCGGTGACTTAATTCTTGCAACCATCCCTTAGGTGGGCAATCTGTTTGCCATCACCCTATAGCTGAGGACTCTGAGGTTCAGAGAGGTTCAATGAGTTTCTCATGGTCACACAGCTTATAAGCATCAGAGCCAGGACTGAAGTCAAGGCCTCTCCAAGGCCAGACCCTCACTATTTTCACTGTACCGGGTGAGGTCCACATAGATTTTTCTTATGATTATAGTCACAATTGTGATCATATTTGGAGGAAGCATGACTGTCACGGCAGCCCCAGCCTGGCTGAGGCTCACCCAGATCTTCTCACCGAGCCCAAGTCCGGCTGCCTGCCCCAAACGGAGACAGACAACTCGAAAGTTAAGTCATTGGTGGAACAGGAATGTCAGCTTGGACTCAGGAATACGGTGACCTGAAGAGAGATGTCAGGCTGACCCACCTCTCTGGTAAAGCCAAAGGAGAACAGCCAGACTGAAGCCGTCTCGGAGACTCAGGTTTACTGAAGGGTGTTTTTTTTTTTTTCCTTTTTGTCTTTTTTGCTGACTGGTAACAGGATCGCAACCCTCGGTGTCGCGCCCACACCGCGCTCAACCAGTGAGCGGGAACCAGTCTCCACATGGGATCCGAACCCTCGGCGGGAGCGCCGCTGCGCTCCCAAGCGGTGCACTCTCCAGTGCGCCACCGGGCCAGCCCTACTGAAGGGTGTTTTAAAGAGGGGTGGAGGGCATGGAACGTGGGAAGCGAAAAGCAGGAGGGAGGGCACGTGTAAGGGGCCAGGTGTAAACGCTCGCCAGGGCTCCGTCTGGCTTCTGCTCCCGTCCTTGCTGTCATCCCAGGGTCCTGCTGGAGGGTGGAATCAGCACAGCTTTCCGGAGGATGTCTCCCTGTGTCTAAATGGTTTGTACGAACACTGAGAACTGTGGTGGACACCTGCTTTCCTCCTGGGAGTCTGGAGCTCTGGTGCCTGCCAGGCACAGGGGGCCACGTGACCAGCCCCTAGGAAAAGCCTCAGGTGCAAACCTCACTCGCACGTGGCTGTGCTTTTGTTACTCGGGGAAGAGCGAGCTCCGTGGGGCCTCGTGGAAGGGAGAGAAGATGAGGAAGCCACGCGGATTTGAGGATGTCTCCCTGTGTCTAAATGGTTTGTACGAACACTGAGAACTGTGGTGGACACCTGCCTTCCTCCTGGGAGTCTGGAGCTCTGGTGCCTGCCAGGCACAGGGGGCCACGTGACCAGCCCCTAGGAAAAGCCTCAGGTGCAAACCTCACTCGCACGTGGCTGTGCTTTTGTTACTCGGGGAAGAGCGAGCTCCGTGGGGCCTCGTGGAAGGGAGAGAAGATGAGGAAGCCACGCGGATTCCTCCGGATCCCTCCTGTGCTTTTTTCTCTTGATGAGCCAGCTGTGCGTCCTTCCCATGTGCTGTGATAAATCTCAACTGCGACAACAGCTATACACTGAGTCCCGGAGAATCTCTGCAAATGGGGCGACCTTGGGAACCCCCTACACAGTTCCTGTACCCTAAGTTGGGTCTGTCCATGTGCAGGTGAGCACTCTCTTCCCGAGGGCCTGGCCAAGGGTCTTGTTCTGTGTCTTCATTCTTGGAATTCAAGGCTGAAGAGATTTGAGAACCTGCTGTGCCTGCAGCCACCCTGGGGTGGGCACCTCCTTCAATGCTCCCACAGAGAACATGGTCTGTTCAGGTTTCCAGGCAAAACCAGCCTTGCAAAGCATGTCAATCAGGAAGGCAGAGCCCCACCCTCACAGGAGCTGACCGGCAGCCTACCCCCCACACACACACCACTTGGAGGAGGGAGAGAAGGGCCTCCTGCCAGCAGCCGGGGCCAGGCTGACTCCACCCAGCAGCCAGGCTGGGCTGACTCACTGTTACTGCCTGTGAGCAAATGGCAGAGATACGACAAAGACAGCCTGAGACAACAGTAACGCCGAGGCAGCAAGGGGGAGCTCTGTGCAGCTGGGGGGTGATATGAGCTGAGTGCGTGTGTCCCCAGAACTCATAGGTTGAAACCCGATGCCCCTAGGTGATGGAATTAGGAGATGGGGCCTTTGAGAGATCATTAGGTCATGAGGGTGGAGCCCTCCTGAATGGGGTCAGTGCCCTTATAAAAGAGACCCAGAGAGGTTACTGCAGGAAGGCACCATTTGTAACCCAGAAAAAAAGCCCTCACCAGAATCCAACCCTGCTGGCACCCTGATCTCAGACTTCCAGCCTCCAGAACTGTGAGAAATAAACGTCTGCTGCTTATAAGCTGCCCAGTTTTATGGTACCTTTTTATAGCAGCCTGGACAGACTCAGGCAGGAGGCAAGTCCTGGTAGCCTAATGACAGAACCTTCAATAGGCCCCAGAGAGGAAACATGAGAGACAGAGGCCAGACGGCCCAGAAGGGTCATCGAGAAGAGGACAGATGAGCAGGGACCAGGATGACCTCGAGGAAAGGGAGGGGCTGAGGCTGGCTAGGAGCTGCCAACCCTCCACGGACGGAGGAAGAGACAGAGGGAACAGAGAACTCACTAACAGGGGGTCCGTCTTGTTTGGGAGCTAATGGTCATTGAACACATGTACACATCGACCCAGAGCTTGACTGTTGTTACCAATCAACTCCTTTTTCTCTCTTAAGATCTGGAAATGCAGTTGGCTAACGCAGCACAAGGTCAGCACAGCCGTGTCCAGCGGGAGGCCTGACAAAGAGTCCACAGTGTCCACTGCAGAACTGGACTGTGGACACCACCCACCATGGCCCAGGAGCTAAGGACATTTCCCTGAACACCTTCCCAGAATACCAGACATTGGCAGAAACTGAATCTGGGCCCATTCCCAAGTCCCCATGGGCATGCCAGAGTCTCATCCTGCAGGCTCCTGCCTTAGACAGCATGTGACAGCACTGGCACACAAGTGCCCACCTGCAGCATTTCAGAGAAGAATTCAGTGGAACCGTTTGTAACAATGTTGATACATTTCTATAACTTTGGGAACATGCCTGTTATCACAAAAAACAAGACATAAACCTGGTCTGAGCCCCATTCACGGGACTTGCCATCTCTATTTAGCCCACAGCGAAAGTGTCAGTGGAGAATAACTATCCGTCGAGTGTGTGGAATGTTCCATGTCATCACTGCAAAAGACATGGGAGAAAAGGATCAAGCCGCAGCTGGATGTAACGCTGACAGTTTCCCATTATGAATGACCTCCAAAGGGGCGTGAGCCAAAACAGAGGGTGAGGGTTACCTCTGACATTTAATTCACCAAAGCAGGAATTTCAGATACACCCAAGCAAGCCTACACCTTTTGAGGTTCTTGTACCCCGTTTAAGAAAACCCCACAGACTCGGAAGACAGGAGGAGCACGCTGTGATCCTTCAGTAGGGGGCATGTGGAGGCCAGTCTCCGGCTGGAGAGGAACGCAATGCCAGTGCATCGGATGGGAGTATTTTGTAGAAGCTCATTCTTAAGGCAAGAGCGTACAGCATTTCTGTGTGGGGGGTTGGAGGAGTCTGGAGAGAGATGGATCACCTTTTCAAGAGGCTGCGGCTTGTAGACCCTGTTTGTAACAACGGAATTGAGACCATATTAACAAGCAGTGGTCTCCAGACAGGTATTTACACGCTGGATTTTCCATGCTCTGCAGTTCTTTCCTTCCCCTCCTTGTCCATTCCGCTGCTTGTTAACACAGACAGAAGGAGGGGAGCTGGAGAAAAAGGTGAGGGGCAAAACCGACCACGCAGATTACCCTCCGCACCTGCCATAAAAATTGGGTGGAGGTGCTTGAAATGACTGGGTCTGATGAGGTCTGGGGCCATCAGCAGTCCCTTCTTCCCCCAGAACAATAACCAAGATTTAATCACATTTTCCCAAACCACGGAGGAGCTAACAGCTACAACTATAATGATAAAAAATAATGACTATTTCCCTATTAAGCGCTTATTTCAATATCGCACTATGAGTATTCTGTGTGTATGTATTTCAGAATTCAGAAATTGATCATTTGTGAGTCAGACAGGTCCAGATACAGGGGTGGACACATAATAAATTAGGATGACGTGTTTACTGACTGGTGCCGAGTGCTGATATATTTTGAAATAGCAGTTGGATCTACCACAATTTAGGAGAGAAAGGCCAATTGAGCCTTAACTGCATGGGGTGATTGTATTATTTCACTAAAAGTTACATCTTAGATTGGAAAGTATTTACAAATATTAAATAGCACAGAATAATCAAGCTATTATTCCCTTAGAATGACATGTGGTTTTCTTCTCCATGCTGCTTAAGAAACAGAGAAAGAGCCAGCACAGAAGCCATTACGAGAAAATAGTGCGTTTGCAGTTAGACATTTGCATACAGTCCAGACCCCACCAGTAATTAAGGGTTGTGTCCTTGGCCAAGCTGACCTGGGCTCCCTCTTCTGTAGGATGGGGAGACGTCCCTGCTGAACAGGGTTTGTCAGGGTCTCCTGAGCTGAAGTATTCTAGTATTTAGCACAGAGCCCTGAGCTGAGTAAAGACTCGATTAATGACAAGGGGGAGACATTATCTCCTATTTAAACAGAACAGTAACCCTCATATTTGAGACCCTGTGCTAGAACCAACATTTCTCTTTCAGATGAGAGTGGTGTCCTGTCTTCTTTTATCAGCACTGGCCAGTGAGAAGCTGTCACTCTTCCAAGATAACCATGTTTTCCTTGAAGACTTCTCTTCTCCATAAGAAACTTGCTGCAATCCTCATCCTGTGTGGTGGCCTCTCAGTGAGCATTTACTAACACGTCCCAGGCCAGGGCCCCCTTCCTGAGAAATACCCAAGGCCCCAATTCTACCAGCTCTGGCAGGTTCTGGGACTGGAAGTGGCACCGAGACTCGCTGGCACTGTTGCATGCTGCTTCCTCTGCTGGATGCTGGCTGGCTCCTTGGGCAGGGAGGGTGCCACAGTGTATCGTGTCCTCGTCACAGGAGGGCAAAAGCACTCCATGGGACTCATCTTCCCAGATGGGTGGATAAAGAGAGAGATGCATGCTCTAGGTTTCTATCACCCAGTGAGCAGGTTCTCCTTATCTGCTGTTCTATTAAGTGCATGTGTGTGTGCATCTGTGCACACCAGGATAAGCAGGTTCTCCTTATCTGCTGTTCTATTAAGTGCATGTGTGTGTGCATCTGTGCACACCAGATCCTGATGCAAAATGTATTGTTAACTATGGTCAGGTCCAAACAGTCTGAAGGCCTCTGGTCTAGAAGGAAGGAATTGGGTCTGGGTGGTCAGCTCTGTACCCTCATCCACTGTCCTGGAGCACCAACAACCCTTTTTTCTTCTCCCTTTTCTGTCTTTTTGTACAATTGCTGTGTGTGGCCACTGGGGGTGACCAAGTACTAGACACCCCCTCCACTGCCTCCTGGTGATGACGTGCAGCCTCCACTGTGGCCCCGTCCCTCTTGTTCTCAGATGGTTCCTACCTCGCCCAGGTTGGAACTCTGGGCTCTCTCACTTCCCTATACATGAAAACAAGTCCATCTCCACACCTCAGAGACAGGAGTACAATGGCAAGATCGCCCTGCTGACTACGCTACTTTGAAAGCATCTGCTATGGTCTTCTCTCCTGTTTGCTCAGAGAACTGCCTTTGTACATCTTTTGTGTTAACTTTTCTCCTTTGAGCATCAGGAAGAGCTTGAGGCATCTCACAGACTTATCTCTGCTGACCAAAGCACTCTCCCTTTCACATTCCAGCCTTGGCCTCCATAACCCTCTAGCCAGCTCCATTTTTTGACACTGCCCCTGGCATTCAGGAAGGAATTGTCTCTTCTGGCGACACGAGGCGTATGTTCCAAAGCCAGCCGGTTCTTTTCCTGATTCAGGACTGAGATAAAATCAGCTGCCCTTCGAGGAGTCCTGGTTGCATTTATTGGAAAATGTTGGAACCCAACCCCTGGGGCTGGGGGTTGCCTGGCAGTGCCAGCTGCTGTCCAGTGATGGAGCAGAAGCAGGTTGTTCCTTTGAAGGGTTTCAATTCATCTTGATTTTTCCAAATTCCACATATTCTAAGTCCTTTATTTTGTGTAATATGAGATGTTTTAAATGACTGAGAATTTTGCTGTGCTGACTGGATGAAGGAAATAAAAAGAGGTGTCCGGGGGGCATTTGGATGGATGCAGGTGGTGCCCACAGGGGTGCCAGCCCAGTCTTTGGAGACCAAGCCAGGTATGTACGTTGCTCACCTGTCACCTGGGGGCCACCACCACACTCTTTTGTTTTATTCAATAGACGTCTACGAAGCACCTGCCTCTTCCTCAGTGACATCTTATGCAGACGGTTGTTCAGCAGGCACAGCGACGGGATGGGGAGCGGCCCCGGGCTGGCAGAAAGGACTGTCTTCCAGCTCTGGGTCCCTCGGTGCACCTCACACCGATCCCTATTTGGCTCTGTGTTCCCTGCTCTCGCTTCTCCTGCTTTTATGGAGGAGGCATTTAATGAGTCGTATAATCCAGCCTAATTCTCCCCATTTAGGTCACTGTCTCCTTGGGGAGGCTGCTTCATGCTTGGAAACAGCCAGAGTAGGCTCTGGCACACTCCCCCGGGGCAAGCCCTTCAAAGCTGTCACTCCTGCTGCTATTTATCCTGAGTTCTCTGCTGAGGCTGCAACGTGGAGGGAGCCTCACTGGTCCCCAGTGACATCTGCAAAGCTGCTTGTGGTCTGCATCTCTCGAGAGGCTGTGAGGAGCACCCAGTGACTACAGCTGCCAGTGGATAGACCCCCAACAATTACTGTTTCCAAGAGAAACACCAATCCCACATTTGCCTCTGATAGTCTGTAGACATTGATATGTCATCCTAATGACAGGCCACCTGAGGTTCTACAGCAGCAGAGCCCTACCTCCCTTCACTGCCAGCATTTTCCTGTGGGCAGCTCCAACCAAACAAGGAAAGTCATGAATTGTATGAGCAAACTCACATGGGATTCTTGGGGTTTCCTGCAGGTGAGTAAAATTCCACATCCCTGAGACTCCTTTAGCACCAGATAACACCAAACTTTAGAAGTTAATCAGTGCTAGTCAACGGGCCCCTGGATCTTCCCGGTCCATACACACACATGCACATGCACATACACATAAACACACATGCATGTGCACAGATACACATACATGCACACATATTCACAAGAACACACGCATATGCACAAAACAAATATACACACGTGCATGCAGTGCACATTACACATATGCAGATACATGCACACCCACATGTGCACACATGCATGCACATGCACACATGTACACAAAACGCACATATACGTGCATATAGACACACATGGACACACATACACAAACACACATGTACACACACTCTCAAACATAGGAAGAGCAAGAATGAAAACAGTTACCTGTTTATGAGCTTTTCATGCAAGGAGGGTCATTAAGATCACTCCACAATCTGAGCTAATGCACACAATGTTCTTACTGCAGAACCAGATATTAACGTGTTTCTTTTTCTGCATTACTCACTTAACAACAGGTTAGAAATTTCACATCTATTATAGAATCATTAATATTTTCCACAAAAGCTGGAATCTAAATATTCAAAGGAACCAAAGGTTTTCATCCCCACACTCATTCTCTTTAATCAGCACAAGGACGAATTCCATCTCACAGCACTTCTCCCAGATTAACTGGTATCTCTGCTAAACGCCAGGAAGCTGAGAGCATGTAGGGCCCCGACTTCTTCCAAAAAGAGTAGCCTCACCAGTTTTCAGTTCCAATCTCACGGTTTGCAACGCAGCTACTAGGGCTTCCCAGAGACAATTAAACAGTCTATGCCCTTAAAAGCTCTGCTCGTCCCCAGAAACAGGTACTCCAGGGGTGCAGACAACAGAAACCTGACAAATGGACAGATCAAGAAATCAAGAGCACTTTGGGAAGTCAGTGCTGATTTTCTGCACTCAGGTCAGCCCAGCGGCAAGCTGAGCAGCTGCCAGACGGAATGTGCCATCCCTATTAACGTGACAAGACAAGGCTATTTTCTCTCCCGCAGTCAGTGGGTGGGCAGATGTAAGAGACTGGACTCCACGGTATAAGTCAGTCCACTGGAAAATAAGTGTTAAACAGGGCAGAACAAACCTCGTCTTTGGTGTTAAGACATATTTTCAGAGGGCAAAAAGCATTTGTAGTGGAAAAGCTTCAAACAGCACTGTGGGGTCGGATTCTGCTGTGGCCCTGTGCTGACCAGACATTTGTCCTAATTTATTTCCCTTTGTCCATTTGCATTCTTTTTCCAAACTGAGATTAAGGTGTAAATATGCACAGGCCAGCCTGCTGAAGGAGCTCCCAACAGCCACAGGTACCTACCTCTCAAGAATTTCTCTTGTTTCTTATTTCAGACTTCATCTGTTGTTAGGGAGAAACTGTGTCCCCATGTTTAGAGAGTTGAAAGCGAGTCAGATCAAAAAGGTGTAACTCCTGAATCCTCAGAGTAACTCAGCAGAAACGGAAGTGCAAACCAGTCTTTCTGCCATTTCTAGTAAGAACTCTCACTACCAAGGCACACTGCTAGGCTTTGAACTAATGATTTACTCAATGTAAGCATTTGCTAAACAGCTAAACAGCTTCTGCACGCCAGGCATTGGGGTTATCAAGGTGGATGAGATGTAGACCCGGCCCACAAAGAGGTTCTGCTCTAAGAGAGGAGACGGACACGGGGCAGTGTGAGAAAGGGTGGTGTTCCCTTAACATCGGAGGAGGACAGGAGAGAGGGTGGGACAGAAAGACATGGCAGGGCAGTTGCTGTGCAACTTAAGTTAGAGGGAAGGATGAGAGAGATGTCGGCAGGTCCAGAGAGAATGGAGGGGCAGGAGTGTAAGGCAGGGGACCAGAATGGCCCTGCAGGTGCAGAGAGATCAGGCACAGGCCCTGTTCTCATCCCAGAGAACAATGTCAGTGGTGGTGGAGAAGACAGCGAAAGACAATGTGGGATAAAGAACAAAACTTGGCAAATGACTAGATGGGAAGGAAAGGGATGAGTGAGAAGGAGAATTCAAAGGTGACCTTGAGATGGGGTCTCATATGAGCACGATTCCTTTATCCAAGACAGGAAGTCAAAGAGGAAGGTCAGCAGGAGAAACATGGGGTTGGAGGTGCCAGCAGGGTGGGGACAGGTCCATAGCCAGGAGCTCAGGAGACAGGCTGTGTAGGAGCTAAACCTAGTGTAGGTGCAGGTCACTGAGGTC
The DNA here is from genome assembly GCF_000696425.1 of Galeopterus variegatus. Classification (NCBI taxonomy): domain Eukaryota; kingdom Metazoa; phylum Chordata; class Mammalia; order Dermoptera; family Cynocephalidae; genus Galeopterus; species Galeopterus variegatus. The sequence continues at coordinate 59,492 of NW_007735028.1, forward strand.
AGCAGACACGGGGTGTCAAGGCAGACGGGAGCGCGAATGGAGCACTGAGGAACCCCAACATCTGCGGAGCATGGCGGGGAGGGGATCGGAAAGTGAGAAGTTCACAGAACCAGAAAATTTTCATTAGAAGCGAGCTCAGGAGACAGGCTGTGTAGGAGCTAAACCTAGTGTAGGTGCAGGTCACTGAGGTCAGCAGACACGGGGTGTCAAGGCAGAAGGGAGCGCGAATGGAGCACTGCGGAACCCCAACATCTGCGGACCATGGCGGGGAGGGGATCGGAAAGTGAGAAGTTCACAGAACCAGAAAATTTTCATTAGAAGCATCATGGGGCATTGGGGGGTTAGACAGAGGTAGATAACTATGGATAACACGCACTTGTGTGGCAGTTACATGATTTTCTCTCCAAAACCATTCAGCATCTTCAATGAGTGAAGAAACCAGACGATCGGCCCACCCTAGTTAGTGGCAAGCGCCTCCGCAGACTTCTACTCTACTGGGTGCTGCAGGGACACAGAAGACACAAAAGCATGGCCAGGCCCAAGGACCTGCCATCTAGTTGAGAGATAAAAACTACACACACTAAAAATACTGATAACAGAGAACGGATACTCTAGAGTATGCTAAGAATAAGTAAGCTCTTCTGAAGGAAGAAAACGTACACAGCAGATAGAATTGGGACAATTTTTAAAGAAAGGGAAGTAAAATCTTTAAGGAAATAACACACTAAGATAACCAGAGGAGAAAAAGAAACTACTAGCGATAGAGTAGTTTTATTTATATTTTATTGAGACATAATTGATTCTACCTATTTGTGGGGTAAAGAGTTGAATACCAATACCTATGTGTAATATGTGACAATGAAATCAGGATGATCAGTACACTCATCGTCACAAACAATAATCATTTGGGGGACCCTTGACCAGCTTTGCACTAACCCGCCTCCCCCTCCCCCTTTCACACCTCTGGTAACCACAGTTCTGTCCTCTACTTTTGAAAGTTCAATGTTGAAAGTTCAATTGTGACCCTTCCTTCCACCCTTCCACCCTTCCACCCTTCCACCCTTCCACCCTTCCTTCCTTCCTTCCTTCCTTCCTTCCTTCCTTCCTTCCTTCCTTCCTTCCTTCTTTCTTTCTTTCTTTCTTTCTTTTAAGTTTTAGCCCCCACATATCAGTGAGGACATATGGTTTTCCTTTCTTGTGCCTGGCCGATTTCACTTAACATAATTTTCTCCAGGCTCATCCATGTTGCTCTGAACGGCAGAATTTCATTTTTTTTATGGCTGAGTATTCCATTGTGTATATACAACACATTTTCCTTATCTAGTTGTTCATTGATGAACATTTAGGTTGGTTCCATATTCTTAGTTACTGTAAATAGAGCTGTGATAAACATGGGAGTGCAGGTATCCCTTCAAAATGGTGATTTCCATTCCTCTGGGTATGTGCCCTGCAGTGGAACTGCTGGATCCTATGTTTGAGGAACCTCCATACTATTTTCCGTAGTGACTGCACTAATTTACAGTCTCACTGATAGTGTGTACGTGTTCCCCTTTCTCCACATCCTCACCAGCACTGGTTATTCTCTGTCTGATAATGGCCAGTCTAACTGGGGTGAGTTGATATCTCAATGTGGTTTGAAGTTTTAGCCCCCACATATCAGTGAGGACATATGGTTTTCCTTTCTTGTGTCTGGCCGATTTCACTTAACATAATTTTCTCCAGGCTCATCCATGTTGCTCTGAATGGCAGAATTTCATTTTTTTTATGGCTGAGTATTCCATTGTGTATATACACCACATTTTCCTTATCTAGTTGTTCATTGATGAACATTTAGGTTGGTTCCATATTCTTAGTT
>NW_007735028.1:61677-63803 GCF_000696425.1 Galeopterus variegatus
CTCCTTTGCCCATTTTTTAATCATAATGTTTGGTTTTTTACTGTTAAGTTGTTTGAGCTCTTTGTAGGTTTTGGATATTAGTCCCTTGTTCATTTATCTTCTCAAAAAAATTTTTTTTGCTTTGTTGATCTTTGTATCATTATTTTCATCTCTATTTTATTTAGTTCTGCTCTGATCTTCATTATTTCTTTCTGTCTACTAATTTGGGGATTGGATCATTCTTGTTTTTCTAGCTCTTTGAGGTCTAATGTTCAGTTTTTTATTTGAAGTCTTTCTATTTTGATATAAGCATTTACTTAAAGAAACTTCCTTCTTAGTACTGCTTTTGCAGTATCCCACAGGTTTTGGTATGATATGTCTTTGTTTTAATTAGTTTCAAGAAATTTTTTGATTTTGTATTTAATTTCTTCTTTGACCCATAGATCATTCAGGAGCATGTTGTTTAATTTCCATGTATTTGTATAGTTTCCAAATTTTTGCTTATTATTGATTTATAGTTTTATTCTATCATGATCTGAAAAGATACTTGAAATTAGTTCAATTACTTTTTAATTTGCTGAGACTTCATTTGTGACCTGTCATGTGGTCAATCCTGGAGAATGTTTGATGTGCTGATGAGAAGAATGTATTCTCTGTAGCTGTTGGACAAAATGTTCTGTAGATATCTACCAGGTCCACTCGGTCTAAAGTGTCATTTAAATCCTGTGTTTCTCTGTTGATTGGTCACCTAGATGATCTGTCCAATGTTGAGAGAGTGGTGTCTAGGTCCCCAACTATTATTGTATTGTGATCTACATCTCTCTTTAGGTCTAATAGTGTTTGCTTTATATATCTGGGTGTTCCAATGTTGAATGTGTATATATTCACAATTGTTTTGTCTTCTTGTTGGATAGATCCTTTTGTAATTATATAATGATCTTCTTTGTCTCTTTTTATAGTGTTTGATTTAAAATTTACTTTATCTGATATAAAAACAGCTACTCCTTCTCAATTTTGGTTTCCATTTGTGTGTCATATTTTCCATCCCTTTACTATTAGTTTGTGTGAGTCCTTACAGGTGAGGTGAGTATCTTGAATATCACATACAGTTAGGTCTAGTTTTTTGATCCATTCAACCAGCCTATGTCTTTTGAGTGGGGTGTTAAGTCCATTAAACCCATTTACATCTAGGGTAGTAATTGAAAGCTATTGCCTTAATTCTGGCATTTTATTGATTTTTGTTTGTTTATTTTAAATATCTTTTGTTCCTTTCTTTCCCTTTTATTGTTTGCCTTCAGTGTTTGTTGGTTTTTTCAGATGGTAAGATATAGTTTCTTTCTCTTTCTAGGTGCATATCTGCACTACCTGGGGTTTTGTTCTTTCTCATGTATTCATGGTGGTGATTAACATTTTTTGGATTCCAGATGCAGGACTCCCTTTAGGATTTCCTGTAGGACTGGTCATGAGGTGGTGACTCCTGCAGTTTTTGATTGTCTGGGAAACACACTATTTCTCCTTCATTTCTGAAATATAGCCTTTATAGCTATAGTGTAGTTTAGAAGCTGGGTATAGTTTTTGTGGCTGGCAGTTTTTTGTTTGTTTGTTTTTCCTTTTGGTACTTTGAATACATCATCCCGTTATCTTCTGGTCTGTAAGGTTTCTGCTGAGAAATTTGCTGTTAGTCTGCTGGGGACTCTCTTATAGGTGACTTGATGCTTTTCTCTTGCTGTTTTTAGAATTCTCTCTTTGTCTTTGACTTTTTATAGTTTGACTATAATGTGTCTCAAAGAGAACCTTTGGGGATTGAATCTGTTTGAGCCTTTTGGATCTGGAAGTCTGTATCTCTCCCAATACCTGTAAATGTTCCACTATTATTTCTTTGAATAGGTTTTCAAAGCCTTTTCCTTCCTACTCCCCTTCTGGAACACCAATGATTTTGATTTTTGTCTGATTAAGGTTAAGGTTGTCTGATAGCTCTTGCAGATTTTCTTCATTTTTTAAATTCTTTTTTCTTTTCTTTTTTTTTTTTTTCTTTTTGGTCCACCTGGGTTATTTCAAAAAGACTGTCTATGAGGTCAGAAATTCTTTCTTCTGCTTGCTCCTGCTTTAGCCTCCTGCTTAAGCTCTCAATTGTGGTTTTTTTTTTT
>NW_007735028.1:64547-70788 GCF_000696425.1 Galeopterus variegatus
TTTTTTTTTTTATTTCATTGCATGAATCCTTCAGTTCCAGTTGTTCTGCTACATTCTTTTTTAAGGTATCCATCTGTTTGTAAATTTTCTACTTTATATCCTGGATTCTCTCTCTCATACTGTTGTGTCATCTATCTGAGTCATCTTGTATTTCATTGAATTTCCTTAAGATTGTTGCTCAGAATTCCTTTTCAGTCATTTCAATGGTTTCCTGCTATTTGGGTTCTGATATTTAAAAATTATTATATTTCTTTGGGGGTGTCATATTTTCTTGTGGGGTTTATCTTCTTTTTCTTTTTATTTATTTATTTATTTATTTATTTATTTATTTATTTTGTATTCTAGTATCCCTACTTTGATGTCTGGTCATCTGATAGAGCAGTTGCTTCTTTGGCTTTTGAGAAAAGACTCCCTCCTATAGATGTGTTTTACTTATATTTGTTGTTGTTGTTGGCTGGTCAGTGTGGGGATCCAAATCCTTGACCTTGGTATTGTCAACATCATACTTTAACCAACTGAGCTAACTGGCCAGCCCAGTAGATGTGTTTTATATTGACCTTTGGGTAGGATGTTTTAGTTTTGGTTCCATGCAGACACAGTAGTGTAGTCTCCATGTGGTTTCTTTGGCCATATTCAACATCAGGGTTGTTTCCTAGGCACTGGGGTACTCAGTGATTCCTTGCTGAAGTGAGTGACACTGTGTTAGGTCATCCAGGATGTGGGCAAGATTTCACACTCTTGGGAGAAGTGCTCCTTGGCTGAGGAGGGTGACCCTGGGAAGACTTCTTGGTACACTAGCTAGTGTCCCATGACCCTGATAGGTGCACTGGGGCATACTGAAGCTCCTCAGTTTGAATGACTGAGCCTGGGCAGGGTTTCTCTCTCTTCTTTCCTGTAGGCAGAAAGCTCCTTCTGGGTTCTTGCCTCTCCCAATTGAGGGATGGGTTAATGGTGGCTGGGTTTTTTCTTCTGTACTATAGTTGGCTATCCTGAGTTTCTGAACTCACCTGTGGCTCTGCACATGTCCCTCCCAGGTCGAGAAAGCCACATGGGCTGTGCGAGTAGCTCCCAACACCAGGTGCATGAATGTGGGGGCAGCATGATTTCCCCTGCGGGTCGGGCCATGGGTCATGGGGCTGCACTTGCTTACCTCTTTCCAGTGGCTCCACACATGCCCCTCCCTGGGTCATTGCAGCCACATGGTCTCTGTGAGTAGTTCCCACCACCAGGTGTCAACATAGTAGTTTTAAATTCAACATTATAAATAATTATCCTAGAAAGAAATAGTCTAAAAAGCAATTAAAAGATAGAAATGATCGAATTGAATAAAGAAGCATGACCAAAACATATGCTGTCTACAAGAAACTCATTTTAAATATAAAGACACACATGTATGTTTGTATAGAATCATGCATGTACACACATACACATATAATGAACAAAAGGATGGAAAAAGATATACTGTATAAACACTAATCAAAAGGAAGAAACCTATAGTAGCTGTATTAATATCAGACAAAACAGATTACAGAACAAGGAATGTCATCAGGAATAGAGAAGGACATTACATAATGACAAAGGGGTCGACTCACCAAGAAGACATACAATTGTAAATGTCCATGTACCTAACAACAGAGCTTCAAAATACCTAAAGCAAAAACTAAGAGAACTAAAAAGCAAAAACAGATAAATCTATAAATATAGTTAGAAACTTTAACAGCCTTTTTTGAGTAATTGAAAAAAGTAACCAGGAAATCAGCAAGGATATGGGATATCTGAACAGAACTATCAACCAGCTTGACCCATGGTAATTTATAGGATATTCTATACAATGACAGTGGAAGATGCATTTTTCTTTTCAAGAATAAATTAAATATTCACTAAGGTAGGCTATATTCTGGGCCTTAAATCTCAACAAATATTAAAAAAATTAGAATCATGCAAAGTATGTTCTCTATCCCAAACTGAGTTAAAATAGAAATCAATGACAGAAAGATATCTGGAAAATGGCCCCAAATGCCAATTTTAATAACGCACTTCTAAATCACACATGGTCAAAGAGGAAGTTGCAAGTGAAATTAGAAAATATTTTTAACTGAATGAAAGTGAAAGCACAGCGTATAACACTGTGTGGGATGCAGCTAAGGCAGTATTTACAGGGAAGTTGTTCACATTTAGTTCTTATAGAAAAGAAAAAAGGTCTCCAATCAGTCATCTAAGTTTTCACACTAGCAAATGGGAAAACAAGAACCAGTGAAAGTGAGGAGAAGGAATAATGCGACAAAGACAGAGCAAAGATAGAGCATCAGAAAGATGATGGGGAGGGAGACCACCGCTGTCCCCACCCCACACTCTCCAGACCTCGAGAGCCAGGCTGTGCCTCCAGCCCTGGCGTGTGCCCTGCGCTGAGTGTGTCTGTCCTGCAGGCCCCTCGAGTCCAACCTGCCCCGAAGTGCACTCATTGCCTTTCTCCCCAGCCGGCCCCTCTTCCTGGGATCCCCCCGTCATCCAGACATTCACTCTCCCAAGCCCGTAATCTCCCTCACCACCCCCAGCATCCAAACAGGCAGCAAATCCAACCACTGACACCTCCTAAAACTGCCCTGAATCTTTCCCTCCCACTGCATCCCTGTGAGCACTGCCCTGTATCAAGCCCTCATTTTCTGTCTCCCGATACTCTAAGAGCCTCCTCCCTGGTGCCCCATCCAGCTGTCAGCTCACACTGCAGCCCTAGTGACTCCTAAAGGCAAATCTGACAAAGGGCATAAGATTCCGTGTTTGAGAGGACGGGATCGGAGGTGGACGGAGACAGCCCCTAACAGAGTGATAGCACACGGACCATAATACACTGCAAATCTGAACACTACTGCCTAGAGTTTCAATTCCAGTACTGAGGAGAATGGCACCTGTAGGCAATAATTTAGGTATTCTCTTAAGTCCAATGCACAGCACCCCAAAATAAGCAACAATGCAGGAATTCCTGTTAAGGAAACCAGAGAGTGGTTTTCAGCAGCTAACCTCATACCATGCTAAGACTTTGGGTCAAAGAAAAGCAATGCATAACAGCATCACACTTGAAAATGTCAACTCTGACATCCCAGAACCTGCTGACATGGTAGAGCCAAGAGCAGGCATGAGGCAGATCCCTCAACCTGCAGCCATGAGGTGCATGCACACAGAAACACACGCCTTGTTTTTACCTGAAGCAGCAGTTCAGTCTTGGAATTTTTTGTGTTTTAACTCGGTTAAACTAGATATTCAGCTGAAAGATCCAGGGATTTTTTCTCCCAGTTTGTCTGTTTTGCTGGGGTAGAGAGATGGAGTGAATTGGTTATCTCGATGTGAGTGGAGGGGGAAGAAACCAGGGTGGCACAGCAGACTGGACACCATTAGGCACACAGAGGAGACCCAAGACTCAAGACCCCCGGTGTATCTGTAAGCACGGCTGTGTGTGTGCAGGCCATGGGGCACCCCCAACGTGGGCTGCCATGTCAAATGACTTCGAATGAGTGAAGAAAGGAGACCCTTGTTTGATTTATCAATATCCANACGCCTTGTTTTTACCTGAAGCAGCAGTTCAGTCTTGGAATTTTTTGTGTTTTAACTCGGTTAAACTAGATATTCAGCTGAAAGATCCAGGGATTTTTTCTCCCAGTTTGTCTGTTTTGCTGGGGTAGAGAGATGGAGTGAATTGGTTATCTCGATGTGAGTGGAGGGGGAAGAAACCAGGGTGGCACAGCAGACTGGACACCATTAGGCACACAGAGGAGACCCAAGACTCAAGACCCCCGGTGTATCTGTAAGCACGGCTGTGTGTGTGCAGGCCATGGGGCACCCCCAACGTGGGCTGCCATGTCAAATGACTTCGAATGAGTGAAGAAAGGAGACCCTTGTTTGATTTATCAATATCCAAAAATAGTTCACAGAGGAAAGGCACACAAAGCTGAAGGGAAAAGGAAAGAAAGAACCATTTAATTCTAAAGAAAGCTTTACATGGACCAGAGTTAGTTGTTCTCACCTTCAACCGGCTTGTTCTCTCTCGGGTGTGTGTCTTTAACTGGACCTATCTGTTGACGATGAAACTACTTAGCTTAGAGCCTCTGCTACCTAAGCCATGGTGACCTTCATTTCATTCAATGTCAAGGGCACACCCATGGATTAAAAGCCAACGCTGGAGGAGGCAATGCTGGAGGAGATGTCCCTCAGTGGCAGTCCACCTGTGAATAGGGAGCAGAGGTGGAGTCCCGCTGGTTTACCATCTCCAGGCTTCTCTGCCACCTGACTTATGTGTCCCCTCCCTCTAGTGATAGTGAAGGAACAGTGTCCTGATTTGCATTCCTACAGCCAAGTAGGAGCTGAAGCAATGTTTTATGGTTTAGAGACAAAGGTCGACAGAGGATTCTTAAATCTCCCAGAGTCTATCTGGATCACAATGCAAACAGAAAATAACGTGCTTGAACACACAGTTTCATAGTCTGAATACCTGCATATAGCCAAGAACAGAGACTCCTCGATGTAACTCTGGTGCACTTTTGGGTGATAAAATAAAAGCCAGCTGTTTGGGAGACATGAGATGCCATAGATCCAAACCCCAAACCCACTCAGGACTCTAAGGGCCAAGCCCAGAGGGCTCTACTTTTGGGCTCGACAGAAAACCCCCACGACGTGGTTCAGAGGGGACCCCTCAGTCCTCCCCCACCCTGCTTTGCCCTTCTGGAGTCACAGATTCTATGGTTGGTCAGGCAGGGATAGAGGGTACAGAAGTGGGGCGGAGGTGCTCTCCTTGCGGACACGCCTCCCATTTCAGCTGGACACAGAAGAGTCAATTGTGGGAGTCGGCGAACACCCGCACAACCACCCTATACCCCTCCCTGCCTGGAGTGGGCTGGCAGCAGAATGGCCTTGTGAGCAGAGGCCCAAAGGAAAGAACCAGATGCTTTCATTCCAAGACGTAAAGATGAAGACTTTAACTTAAAGGGACATTACCCAGTTTGGGATAAGAAATCACCAACTGGTCTGAGGTAACAAAGAGAATGAACCATATCAACACATACAAAATACTTGATTGAACTTTTCAAAAACAAATTTATCGGAAATATTTACTGTACTATCTTGTCCTAGTGTTTATATCCAAGATTGGTGATTCTTTTTATATTATCTCATCATAATTTCATAATGTGTACCTAAAAATAAGTTGCACCAGATTTTACTTAAATCTCAACTTTAAACACAGTGCATTTTTTCCCTGATAACTTCATATCCAGAAGGAAGAAGGTCTTTAGCTGCTTGGCAGAAAGAAGGTCTTTAGCTACTTGGCAGGTGGCTCCAATAAACTCTGCAGTGCCTTTGGCCCAGGTCCAGGGGTGTGGGGTTATCAACACAGACAGGGAGAAGATGGAATATTTTATTCAAAATAAATGAAAATCCTTTCCTCCTTTTCTCTCTACCCCCTCACTCCACTGGAGGAAAGGCCCCACCCCATAGTTATGCAGACAAAATGTGAATGTCAGCCCAAGAGATGCACCTGCCAGGGCAGCCCTGTCTTCACAGGAGGTCCTGGGAAGACATGGCACTTCCACTTCTGGAAGCACATGGGCAGAAGGGAAGCCTCATTAACTGCCTTGGCTCAACTGCCCAAGAGTTCCCCGGCAAAGGTCTGAGGAGCTCAGGAGAGGGATCACTTAAGCCAAGTCCATCTCATGAATGTTCCAGAAAGTGGATGGAAGGCATACTGATTAGTAAGAACTATGACTACCTTTGAGTGCATACTCTGTGCCAAGCATTCTACACATTTCATCTTGTGAACATTTCTTCACTTGCATTGTCTTTGTGGATGTAGATAAGGACACTAAGGCATAACAGGGTTGAGTCCCCAGCCCAATGTCACTGAACTGGTATCTATCAGAGCCAGGTCTGATGAAATCTGGTGTCCCAAGTGTGGAGCCCCTCAGCCAGGACACTGCAGAGTACAAGGGAGTTGGGGGACCTTGGCACCACTTCCAGACGCTGCCCCCAGTTGAGGATGACTTGGGCACATGACCTGGCCTCTGAGTTTCCCCATCGAAGGTCATCAGGGTTGCACAGAGCCCTGACCTCAACCCTCTTCTATCAGCTGTGCTCAGGTGACTGCATCTACCCATCAGTTTCAACCCATCCCTATGCTGTGACCTACAAAGAGCCACTTTTTTTTTTCCTTTTTGTCTTTTTTACTGACCAGCAACGGGATTGCAACCCTCGGTGT
>NW_007735028.1:71325-82903 GCF_000696425.1 Galeopterus variegatus
GCGGGAACCGGTCTCCACATGGGATCCGAACCCTCAGCGGGAGCGCCGCAGCGCTCCCAAGTGGCGCACTCTCCAGTGTGCCACTGGGCCGGCCCAAAGAGCCACTTTTAATCCTGACCTTTCCCACAATTCCAGACCCATATTTCCAGGCACCCACTGGATGTCCACAGGTGCCTTAAACTCTTCTTGGTTAGATGACTCACCTTATTCCCCCAAACCTGCACATCACTCTCACCATCCATCAGCCATCCCAGCCAGGAACAATGATCACCACACTCCCTGACAGCCCCACACCCCGTCCCCCACCAGGCTGTTGAGGCTACTGTAGAAATAACCCCCTGCGCAACCCCCTCTTGCACTGCTGCAGTCCTGCCTCTGTCACTCTTTATGGATGACCGCAGGAGCTTTCCACCTAGTGTCGCTTCTACACAGTGCCCGTGCCAGAGGTAGCTACACCTCGTGACACTGGAGGTGGTCTTTGCACTGGGGAGGGAGAGCCACACACACTCACACACACATACTTACACATGCTCACACACTAACGCTCTCAAATATACACACTCACACATACACACTCACACATCTACACTCACACGCTCGCACACTCACACTCACACACCCACACTATAGCTAACATGTTACAAGTGGTTGCTGTGGGCTGATAACAGTAATGGTCCCCGTTCTGTGTGGATGAGGTGCTCCCCGAGAGCAGTGACCACTCGTTCACACCCAACATGCATAAATAAGACAGCACCGCCTGCTCGTGCGGAAGGCTCCGGCTGCCTGGGGAGGCGGTCAGAGGGCTCTCCTTTCTGGGATCTTCTCCCAACCTTGGGGGAATTGGAGAACACAACTACCTCTTCACCTTCCTCTGTCTCACACCCTTGACATCCCCGAGCTTGGCTGGGTCTGGGTTGTGTTCAGGTGGGAGTGCACACTCCCCCTTATTTTGGGACATGGGGACATGCACCAGCATGGGTTGGCTCAGCCAACCCAGCAACAAGAGTGAGTTCTCTCCTGCTTGGCTGCCCTGAAAAGCACAAAGCTCCCCTCTCTCCCAGTGCTTGGAGCAGTTCCTTGTAGCTTCTACACTCTTTTTTTCATTTTTTAAAAACCACTTTATCGAGGTATGCTTGATATACATTTTATGTGTAAAATGTGATGACCTTGGATTCTGCCCTCTGATTCTATGCATTTGACTATTTTAGATTCCTCACGTAAGTGTCGTCCTGTCCTTATGTGTCTGGCATATTTCACTTAGCATGATGTCCTGCAGGCTCATCCATGTTGTTCCAAATAACAGGATTTTTTTTTCTTTTCTAAGGCTGAATAATATTGTACTGTGTATGTATAACACAGTACAATTCTATTTTTATCTATTAATCTGTTCATCTGTTTTATCTATTCATCTGTTGGTCTAGCCTCTTTTTCTTTATCCCCTTTTGTTCAGATTAAAATTTATATCTCTTTTTAGGAAATTTCTCTATGCTTTAATGTTTTCAATTTGTACATGCAGGAATCTAACATATATATATATGTAAAGGAATGGGAGCTGTCCAGCCCTTTTTCTCAACTCAGAAACCACAGAAACTATGAGAAACTGCAAGCCAAGTTTCCAAGGTGAACAGAAGAGGAAGGGGCAGTAGGGTGGAGAGACGCCTCCCAGAGTCCCCCGTGTGCAGGAGGGCCCTTGTCCAAGCCCATGGCCACCGTCCTCCTTATCTACAGTCCAGAGAGGATGACTTTTGTAAATAACGTCATCCTGGAAACATGCAAGTCAGTTAATATTCTTGTCAAACTTTCTCAAGACCATTTTAATTCAGTATTTGGGGGAACTATGCATTACCTTAGGAATAAAAAAACACAAATTTTTAATGGCTCACATGAGTATAATTAGGTGACTTTCACACATCCTGCTTAAACAAGTAACATGCTTATATTTGGCTTTTAAACAAAGGTTTCAAAATAGAAAAAAAGAAAATGAATACTGCTTAAAAAAAACACAAGATTTCCTGTCCCATGGAATATTTTTAATTTTTGCCTTACAAGGGAACTTTTCCAAAGAGAAAATTATTTTTGAGGCCCTTTACTCTGATAACCATCGAAAGAAATACAAACTTAATTAGCTCACGCAAGTCACAGAGCTGCAAAACTGAGGCTCTCACATAAAAACAGAGATGTACTGGCACAGGTGAAACTTGATTTTTATAGTCAAATCAGAGGATATTGGGCTGTGACAGTTGAGTCTTTTTTTCAGCTGCTGCCTTCACCAAATCACATTTACAAAACCTTGACAGTTCTGTGGTTTCCGCCAGGATCACGGAGCACCTGCCTGGAAAGTTCTCTCCCATCCCAAATGCCACCATCTCAGGTGTCGGCATTGGCAGCCCCGCTGAGTACACCTGGGTTATGTTCCTAACCTTGGACTGCTCCTGTGTTCCTTCAGCCCACTCTGGACAGCCTCGGTCACCCTCAGTGGCTTGGCCTCTGACCACCCCCAGTGACATTTTCCCTCTTGTCACGCAGCTGCTAATCTAACCCAGCACACTCTATCCACCTCACAAACATCTGTTGTATGCATCTATCTCACTTTAAAAAATGGAGGATGGCTGAATTTATCTTCCTTCGTCTTTTTTTTTAATTGCAGCTCTTGATGCTATGGAATGGCCCTAATTTTATTTGGATAGAGAGTTATAAAAAAGCAATTAGACCAGAAAGCATATACTAATCCCATACTATGCAAATGTATTTCTTGAGGCTGCAGTGAATAGACCCACTCTTTTTCCCACCAGCCAAAATTTTAAATGGAGCCTACAATCTGCATCAATGTCAATTACCTGTGCGTTTACACACGGACTGGATTCTACTGCCCTGTTTTTCTCCGTTTTTCTTACTTCCCACGGATTAGGAATTTGGTTTCCAGCTAGGGTAGGTGGGTGGGTTTCAGCTAGCACATGACCCCCTGCAATCATTCTCACTATGTTGTATATACGACGTGTGTTTCCAGAAAGAGGGTCTCAACACCCATCACATTCCCATGTGAACACACGTGCCAAAGATGATCATTATTCTCGCCCACATTGGCCAATTTGGCGTCTAGCGCAAGGAACATTCTCAGAGATAAGAGCAACAGAGGAGGTCTTAAATCTGGTCTTCTAGATGTCCAAGCTCGCTCTCTGGAAGCCTCCCAGAAGCATGGTCCTAGATGGACAACCCCAACCCCAGAGGTCAAGACAAGACAGCTCCCATGGCGGAGAGGCGTGGTGGGTTGGGTTAGGTTTGGTCTGCTGTGTACAGTGTGAACTCTTCTTGTCTTTTCTTTATCATGCAAACACATGGCATTTTATTTAGGCATACTCAAACAACAAACATGTTAAGGCGACGACAACATGACAGTCCCTGTGGCATTTTTGCAAACACCTCTGAATTTAAGTTTGCTTTGTTCTCTTGGCACTGTGCAAAAATACCAACTTGGCACTCAGGACCCCCGTGGAGATGTGAATACTAAGGATCACGGGAAAGCTCGCGGTGTTCCATTGTTGAGCTTCTCAAGGGAAACGCGGATCTTTATGCAGGAGTGAAAACAAAAAGCGCCGCGAACCCAGGGCGCTTCCAAAGTCACCACCGTTTCCACACTTCTGTGCCCTGCCTCAGAAGCTGGCTGGTAACGAGTTGCTCGTTATGGGGCCGCGATCAGAGGTATTGCACATGAGACTTCTTAACAGCTGCTTTCTCTCATCTGTTATTCATTAATTTAAACCCTGGGAACACGCATCTATTTTTTGTCCAGGGTCTGTGCAGTGGGAACCTGGAACTTGAGAGGGAGACAGTCATCTGGCTGTTCCTTGGCAGGATCTTGTATAGTCAAGCCAGCAACAGGGGAGACTCATGAAACCAAAGACACAGGAGATGCGCCCACACCTCTGGCGTTCTCCCCAAGGGGATCTTGTCCCAGAGCCACTCTCCAGAAGGTGATGTGTCTGGCTCCCAGAGGATATATGGCGAGGGGGAAGGCCAAGAGCCCCTTCCTCAGACACTTCTGTATAAACAGAACTTTGAGGCCAAACATCTCAGACAGGAGCCTGTCCCTACAAGGGAGGATCTCCAACTGCTAGAATATGGTCCACCTCCCTCTGAGACTAGAGCTCCCGGGCCTTGAGTACCCCCAAAGTTCCGCTAGTTTCTGAGGCAGCCACAGGGACCCACTTTCATTTTGGGCATGTATCGGTATCTTAGTTTGAATTCCACCAAAGCAGAGATGGAGACAGGCACTTGGGAGCTGATCCTTGGATGCTACAGGCAGCAGGGAGAGTCCCCCAGAACCTCTCAGAATTGCCCACCTGGAGGACAGGTAACCCTCGCATTTATCCACTCCTTTCCCATCCCCACGGGACCTCCCACAATTCTAGGCTGTAGCTGTGGTCTCCATGGCAGGTATCCACAGATAATGGCCTCATCTGCCAGGGGTCCCTACTCCCAGCCAACCAAGTGCAACCTGAGTATAATACAAAGAACAAGGCTCTGGACCCAAGAGCTTGGGAGACCAGACGCTGTCAGTTGCAACAGTGACCATGACTTGGCATGGGGTAGGTCTGGCAGCAGCCCTTCAGTTGGAGAGGTTGGGAAGTGTCCAGGGCAGAGCAGGGTCAGTTCAGGAGCCCCCTGCCCCATCCCATGCAGGACACTTCGGCTCTGGCAAACCACTAATGAAGCCATTTCAAAGAAGCTACCACAGAACCTGACAGAAGCTCGAAGCTCAGCGGCCCCAGTGACAGGGTCAGGGTCAAGGCCAAAACTGCAATGCTCGCACAGGCTGGCCAAATGCACTAATGGATCCAGAGGAGAACATTAATAACACTGGGGGCTCTCTGCCAGTCACTACCAGGGTGAGCACAGTTGCCTCCCACCCAAAAGACCCTGTCGCCCTTAGAAAACAAGGAAGTCCCTGTGCTTTCTGCACATTGTACGTAAATTCCCACAAACCAAATTCTGCTTTTTGAGGTGCAAACACTGCAATTGCCCAGTCCCCCTGGGCCAGGGGGCTCAGGCCCTGATTGCCGGGAACTTGCACAGTCTGGCTCCTAGGGTGAAAGGTACATAGAGCCTGGCCCCTTGAGGGTCCCATACCCTTTGCCCCTCATTACCTACGGGGCCCCGAGTGATGAACACAAGAGCCCTCACAAATGGGATGTACCCAAAGCTTCTAGTAAACCTCAAAGTCCAAGTAGGCCTGGCTGCAGCCTCACCACGGAGTCAGCACCTCACTTGTGCTCAGGGCGCACAGGGGCCTGTGCTCTGGGGGAGGTGGCACACTGTCTGGCTGACGGCAGGTGCCGTCCTCCAGAGTTGGTACTCGGGTCCCCTCAGTAGCACTCGTGATAAAGGAAGTGATGGATGCACACCCCCTTATTCCCCCCCATGAGGGGAGAGGTCTGTGAGGGGCCAGGAGAGTAGGGGAAGAAGAGGAGTGGTTCCCCTAAAAAACGATAGGAGCCCCTTGCCTGGACCCTGAGGCAGCCAAACCCTATGGATTCTGGAGCCAGCCTTGCAAACATAATTCATTCAAATGTGTTGCCTTTGGAATACATGAATATCTGAATAAAAGTAGAGCAGATGGAACGGTGAGCCCCAAAAGGGCTGGCAAAGCTGCGGGTCACCGTGCTGTGGCTGTGCTGGCAGACCTGTGGCAGGCACAGTGGCTCAGGTGCCCCGGGTCACAGCACCCCTCTGCAGGGACAGTGGCTCTATTGCAAACATCCAGCGAGCACTGCTCACCTGCAGGGTATGGGGCGGGTCAACAGCATCTGGGCATTGATCAAAGCACAGGTCAGTTCCTGGAGCAGCTGATGGTGCAGATAAGGAACACGGGGGATGCAGCAGAGAGCCAGAGCTGCCTCGCAGTCAGCCGAGGGGGCCAAAGGAAGAGATCAAAGAGACGGTTCCAGGAGGGCACTGTGGTAAGCAGTGTCAAATGCTGCTCGGAGGACCCACACAACAGCCACCACAGCAAAGACAAGACAGAGCGACAGCAGCAGGCCCCTGTGGAGGCTGACCACGTGCCGTGAGTGGACGGTTGTGTAGGTGCATCTTCTCATCTGTCACTCAGCAACCCCAGGGAAAGTCAGTACCATTTAGGTCCCCATCCCACAGTTAAGGACATCAGGGCTTGGAGAGGTCAGCTGGCCCAACACCACCAGCTTGCACCCGGCAGTAGCGGAATTTGAGCCCACGGGGTCCAGCTCCAGACTCGTGTGCTCTTCTGTGTAGGCTGAGGCTCACCCAGCCCTCCAATAGAGACGGTCACTGGGGACTGTGCTGGGAGGGGCAGCCAGGTGGGAGTGGGTTGAGTGGCTCACGGAGATGAAGAGGTAAAGAAAGGAACACAGAAACCCTTCCCAGAAATTTGGCAGTGGCGAGGAATATGAAAATGTGTGGAAGCGCAGCCAGGGAGCACGCTCCGTTTTAGCAGTATATAATTGAGCATGTTTAAATGCTGAGAGAGCAAGGACCAAGGCAGGTGGGACTGGAATCCAGACCCCCCCCCCCATAGGGCCTGGCTCAGACGGTGGGAGGGCACCTCCTGTGTTCTGCTAAGAAGGGAAAAGAAAGGATGCGTGTGGGGCAGAGAGGTTTGTAGAGGACAGAAGTTCCAGAAGGCAGCTTCTATTGTCTGCGGTAAGTAGGGTGGTAAGTCAGCTAAGAGTGAGAGCAGAAGCTGGAGAGGTCAGAAGTTCGGGGAGAATGAAAAAGATTTGAAAAAGCCACTGCAGGGAACAGGAGAATAAACTGAGCCAAGGATTGCAATGTCGTCATCGGGCAGCTCGGATGGCCCAGTTTCAGTTAGAGATCATAAATTTATAATGAATTTATTATTTACAACACCACCTACTGCCATAAAAGATTTGAAACAGTTCTTTTTTTTTTTTTCCTTCTTGTCTTTTTTACTGACTGGTAACGGGATCGCAACCCTCAGTGTTGCGCCCGCACCGCGCTCAGTCAGTGAGCGGGAACCGGTCTCCACACGGGATCCAAACCCTCAGAGGGAGCGCCGCCGCACTCCCAAGCGGCGCACTCTCCAGTGCACCACCGGGCTGGCCCGAAACAGTTCTTAATAAGAGCCACAAATTTAGCTGAAATTTACCACGAGGATGAGGTGTTCAGGGGTGGAAGAGAGATGGGGAGGATTGTATCAGCAAACAGAACAGACTGCAGCACGGCATGGACTCAGAGCTTCCTGGATGCTAAGACAATGACAAAATCCTTGTCACCTGCTTGCATGCATATCTGCTTGAGAATACCTCCCTAGACTTGAACACTGAGCAGTTTATAGCATGCATGTTGCTTTTATTAAGAAATTTGTCATGAAGTTTAAATAGCACTACTACAGACACACTGGATTATAGCAGACGGAGAAGCACACCCCAGATTCCACCATGGGCAGCCCTTTAGGTGAGGTCTGAGGAAGGTGGGAGCCAGACCATCACTAATGGGATTTCCAAGTGATGCCAGAAGGTTCTTTGTGTGGCCATTCACATCTCAGTATTTGCACAAGGGGGAGGACACAATATGGACAGTTTCAGGGCATTCCACTAGGAAACAAAAGTCACAGAGCAAAAAGACATCACATGTCTTTCAGGTGATCTGATAAATCAAACACAGAAATCAAGGGCCGGCCTGGTGGCGCACTGCTGTAGTGCGCCGCTTGGGAAGCGCAGTGGCGCTCCCGCCGAGGGTTCGGATCCCACATACAGACCGGCCGCTCACTGGCTGAGTGAGGGGCGGGAGCAACACTGAGGGTTGCGATCCCGTTGCTGGTCCCAGTCCGGTATGGGCGCGACACTGAGTGTTGCGATCCGTTGCCAGACACGAAAAAAAGACAAAAAGGAAAAAAAAAAAAAAGAAATCAACTAATAGGAGAGGAAGAGATGCTTCCATCATCCTCCAGGCCAGTGGTTATTTCCAAATATCGATTAAGGACCAGTGACATTATGAGAATTGCTTGGGGCATGAATTCAAAACATAGACTCCTGGGCCATCCATGAAGATTCCGATTCCACAGCAGAGGTGATGGAGGTGACGATGGTGACAGTAATGGTGACAGTGACAGCAGCATTGCCTGGTCACTTCCTATGTGCTCACCATTGTTCTAAGTCCTGTACACACCCCACCATACAGACGAAGGAACTGAGGAAGTCTTTATTTGAAACAAGGTATCCCGGGGAGTTGAGCAATTGCCTCGTTTGAAGACAAACTGCTCCAGACACTTCCTCTCTCTCTCTCTCTCTCTCTCTCTCTCTCATTAGCCACCTAAGTCTTGTGTATCAGTGCAGCTGGGAAGGCAAGAACAAGGATATGAGGGACAGAACATTTAATGGCAGCTCAAACCTTGCTCGGTGGACAATGAAAGCAACCAGCCGACCAACAGAGAAGAGAAAGGCACCTTCAGCTCCACAAATGTGATGCCCATTTCTGTTTCTGTAGAAAACAGAAGGACATTGAGTGTTGGTGTGTGTATTAATAATGTTTACCAATGTGGGCATTGTTCACAATTACAGTGGTGCCAATAACCACACATTTTGCAGGATAGAGAAACAAACCTGCTATAGAAATAACATATTAAAGAAAATTTTTAAAGTGGACAAAAGAAAGAAGATATTGAAAATTTTTAAATTTATAAAAAGAAAGAAATCAAATAGACATTCTAGAACTGAAAATAAAAGATTTGAAATTTAAAAACACTGGATGCATTAAAGGCAGAATATACATAGCCAAAGACAATTGGCAAATTCATAGAAATAACAACTAAAAAGTTTCCAAACAAAAAATAAAAAGATAACAGAGTATTAGAGACATGTACAATACTGTCACATGTCAAGTGGTCTAACATGCTTGTAACTAGAGTTTCAAGGGATAGGATAAAAATAATGGGGCAGAAAATATATTTGAAAAGATATTGGCTAGAATTATGCAGAACTGATGAAAGTTATTAACCCACAGATTCCAAAACCTCAGTGAAGTAAGAACCAGATATCTGCAAAGAAAATTACACCTGAAAACACTGTAGTCAGACTTCTGAAAACCAAAGATAAAGAGAAAATCTTATAATTGGCCAGAGGAAACATACATATTTCCTTCAAAATAACATGGATTGGAAGAATTAAGATTGTTAAGACATTCATACTATTCAAAGCAATAAACAGATTCAACAAACACCCTATTCAAAGTTCTAATGGTGTTTTACATAGAAATAGAAGAAATAATTCTAAAATTTTTGTGGAATCACAAAAGACCCTGAATAGCCAAAGCAACCTTGAGAAAGAACAAAGTTGTAGGCATCATGTTTCCTGATTTCAAATTATGTTACAAAGTTAGAGTATTGAAAACAACATGGAACTGTCCAAACAAAAAAAAAAGGAAAGAAAGAAAAAGAAAACAAAAGACACATAGACCAATAGAGCAGAGAGCTCAGAAATAAATCCAAGCATATATGGTCAACTAATTTCCAACAAGAGCATCAGAAATACACAATGGGGAAAGGATAGTCTCTTCAATAAATGGTGTTGGGAGCACTGGATTTTCACACGCAAAAGAATAAAATTGGCTTCTTATCTTACCACACAAAAATCAACTCAAAATAGAGTAAAGACTTATATTTAAGACCAGAAACCACAAAGCTCCTAGAAGAATACATAGGGGAAAATCTCCTTGACATTGGCCTTGGCAATAATTTTTGGATGCTGCACCAAAAGCTCACGTGGCAAAAGCAAAAACAAACAAGTGGGACAATGTCAAACTAAAAAGCTTCTTCACAGCAAAGAAAACAACAAATAGAACAAAAAAGCAACCTACAGAATGGGGGGAAATGTTTACAAACCATCCACTGCATCTGAAAAGGGGCTAATATCCAAAATATGTAAACAACTCACACAACTCAATAGCAAACATATAAAATGAAATAAAATAACCACAATAAAAAATGGCCAAAGGACCGGAATAAATATTTTCCCAAAGAAGACATGCAAAATGGCTGAGGGTATATGAAAAGGTGCTCAGCATCATTTATCATCAGGGAAATGCAAGTCAAAACCACAATCAGATATCACCTCATACCTGTTAGGGTGGCTCTTATCAAAAAGACAAGAGATAAGTTTGGCAAGAGTATGGAGAAAAGGAGCCCTCCTGCACTGTTGGTGGGACTGTAAATTGGCACAGCCTTTACGGAAGACAGTGTGGAGGTTCCTTAAAAAATTAGAAATAAAACTACCATATGGCCCAGCAATTCCTCTTCTGAGTATATCCCTAAGGGAATTGAAGTCAACATCTTGTTGAAATATCTGTGCTCCCATGTTCACTGGAACATTATTCAAAATAGCCAAAATGTGGGAACAACCTAAGTGTTTGTCAATGGATGAATGGATAAAGAAAGTGTAACACACACACACACACACACACGCACACGCACACGCACGCACAGAGGAATATTATTCAACCTTAAAAAAGAAAGAGATTCTGCCATTTACAACTACATGAATGAACCTGGAGGACATTGTGCTAAGTGAAATAAACAGACACAGAAAGAAAAACACTTCATGATNGAAAATAAATAAATTACAGAAAGCCATATTTCTAAAATATCAGAGAACTGTGGTAGCAATAATGTCTAAACGAGCACATATCCAGAAAGGGCACTGTCTTTACTGGAGCTGGTAATTGCCAAAAGCATGCTCTCGTGGGGCATTGGCACTTTTGTGGTGCAGTCTGAGGAGCTGGCTTGGCCTGCACAGAAAGACTCTAGTGGGAAAAGAAATACCAGCAGAGCTGTTGATAGTCACACAAACTGGCAAGATGATCAAAATCTAGAGAGGAGCAATGAAAAAACAGACCACAGCCCATTAAAATCCTCAGGGCATTTTCTAAGTTCTGGGACAACATTGGAGACTGTATACCAGGAACAGTGAAATGTCCTGCAATTACAAAGCATTAAAGAGCAAATTTCCACTAGAAAGAGAACTGCCTAAAACCCAGAGCCAGTATTCCACTCAGGACAAATGCTGAACTTGAAGCTATGGGATAGGAGACTTAAGACCCAGGATCAAACCTCCAAAGACAGAAAGCAAATGTCCCACAGCATTTCAGAGCTGAGGAGACAGACACCTGCCAGCCTCCAGATCAATAGCCCAGAAAACCCATGCTGAGAAAAAAAGATGGAACAGAGGTAGACTGAATCTTACTAAAACAGCAACCCAGATTAATTCTTGACTGATAAACCACTCAACCTTAAGCAAAAAAAAAAAAAACTGCTTAAAGAAGAAGAGAACCCTTACCAGAAGAAATTAACACCATCTGCAGCCTCTATGGTTTTTTATTCACAATGTCTGGCATACATTCAAATACCATGAGGTGAATAAGGAGGCAGAATAAAGTGACGTCATAAAATAAAAACTAGACCATATGTGAAGATCCACAAATTGTCCACATATTGGAGTTAGATGCAAAAACTATCAAATGATTATGACTAACATATTAAAGAAAATTTTTAAAGTGGACAAAAGAAAGAAGATATTGAAAATTTTTAAAT
>NW_007735028.1:83069-83388 GCF_000696425.1 Galeopterus variegatus
CCACCCTCCTAATATTGTCAGTGGGGACCAAGCCTCAACGAGTTGGGACGGCGGGGGGTGGGGGACATCCAATCCACAGCATGTTCAAAGGGTACAAACTTACAGATATCTAGAATGAGTAAGTCTAGAGATCTAATGTAAGCATTATGACTATAGTTAATAATATTATGTTGTATACTAGAAATTTGCTAAGAGGGTGGATTTCAGGTGCTCTTGCCACACACACACACACAAAACGTAACTATGTGAGGAAATGGGCGTGTTAATTTGCTTGACTGCAGTAATCCTTTCACTATGAACACTCACATGTATATCATGA
>NW_007735028.1:83665-84011 GCF_000696425.1 Galeopterus variegatus
AGTATTTATTGCTTATAGTTTCAGAGGCTGGGGAGCCCAAAGTCCAGGGAACACATCTGGTAAGGGCCTTCTTTGGTGGTGACTTCAGCAATGCAAGGTGTCACATGATGAAATGGCAGAAGCAGAGAGAGCTAAACTCCTCACTGGCTCTCTTTGTAAAGCCCTCATAACCACACCCATGACCTCCATTAAACCGTCAATGGATAAATCCATTCACTAAGCATGGTCCTCACAATCTACTCACCTTTTCAAGACTCCACCTTTCAATTACCTTAAAAGAATTTACCACCCTCCTAATATTGTCAGTGGGGACCAAGCCTCAACGAGTTGGGACGGCGGGGGGTGG
>NW_007735029.1:0-3357 GCF_000696425.1 Galeopterus variegatus
GGTGGCGCACTGCTACAGTGCGCCGCTTGGGAGTGCGGCGGTGCTCCCGCCGAGGGTTCGGATCCCACATACAGACCGGTTCCCACTCACTGGCTGAGCGAGGTGTGGGCGCAGCACCGAGGGTTGCGATCCCGTTGCCGGTCCCGGTCCGGTACGGGCGCGACACTGAGGGTTGCGATCCATTGCCGGACACGAAAAAAGACAAAAAGGAAAAGAATATATATATTATCTGTTTCAATTATGAAATTTGTTTTCTTTTAAAGGTCACTTACCTTTTCTTCTTAAAAACTTCTTTCTCTACTGATCTCAGGCTCAGTTTTGCTTATCTGTAACAAAAGATGAAGAATCTCTAATCTGTGATCTTGCCCTTCCAGCATTTTACCCTGGAGTCATTACGAAGAAGGTGAGGAGAAAAATATCACTGGTTATGGTCCCTAAAAGAAATGGTTAGAGGAAAACCTATGTCAGAACAAAAATGAAAGACTTCTCATTGGTGTGTGAAATTGGAGAAAACTGGCCCAGATGTTTTACGAATACTGCCCAGCCCTACTATTATGCTGGAGTCTCCTGAAGCAGCATCCTAGCAGAATAAGAAATAGCAACATGGCGAATGCAACGAAACTATGCAAAATTCTGAACGCTGGGAATAAAAAGATGAGCAAGGCAAAGTTCCTGGACTTCAAAGAGTTCACAGCCTGATATGTAAACAAATAGATTACAGGAATAATATAAGGGTATACAGAACATTTATGTAAAATTTAAAATGTTTGGTGGATTTAAAATGGACATAAATTTTTTGACACTCCTCCTATTGTAAGATAGATCTATTTTCCTCCTCTTAATTCTGGGCTGTGCTGTAACCACTCTGAGTGCAAAGGAAGTTTC
Source organism: Galeopterus variegatus (assembly GCF_000696425.1). Lineage (NCBI taxonomy): Eukaryota > Metazoa > Chordata > Mammalia > Dermoptera > Cynocephalidae > Galeopterus > Galeopterus variegatus. The sequence goes on from NW_007735029.1 coordinate 886, forward strand.
ACTATATCATTCTAAGCCTAGTTTTAAGCAGTTTGGCATCTTTCTGCCTTGCCCTCTTGGACTCCTATCCTGCCATGTAAGAAGCCCTATTCCTTGCTGGAAAGACCATGTGGAAAACCCTTGAGATTACATGGAGAAAGAGAGAGGTTGATCTGAGCCCTGCCCTTTGGCCATCTTTATCAATGTGCCCAGCTTTTAAGTGAAACTTTTAAACCTGCTGTTAAATTAAATAAGCAGGTGGTCATTAGCCTGAGGTTGACCCTGTACTTTAAGTTTCTACCTAATGAATCCTAACCTAACTTAGTTAAGTAAACAAACTGAAACCAAACTTAAGAATATGTTCTTTTGTAACAAATAGCTGGGTTTCAGCTGGTTCACAAGCAACTGGTTCTCAGCCAATCACAGGCAGTCAACTGATCTGATAATACCCAAATAAAGCAGATGCCCAGCTGTAGCCAATCAGGTGATTTCTCTTTTTTGCTTTTATGTTTGTCCTATAAAAGCTCAGTACAAACACAGCTGGGCAGCGTGCTCTAAACCTCTTCTGGTTCAGAGTGCCACGCAATTCATAAATTGTTTTTTTTTAATTTTTTTAATTTTTATTTATTTATTTATCCATTTATTTATTTACTTACTTACTTACTTATTTATTTATTTACTTATTTACTTATTTATTTCTGACCGGTAAGGGGAATCTCAACCCTCAGCATGGTGTTGTCTGCACCACGCTCAGCCAGTGAGTGCACCAACCATCCCTATATAGGATCCGAACCTGTGGCCTCGGCTCTACCAGCGCTGCACTCTCCCAAGTGAGCCACGGGGCCTGCCCATAAATTGTTTTTTGCTCAAATGAATTTTGTTAAATTTATTTTGCCTAAAGTTTTTCCTTTAACACTGCTCAGTCTCCAGCTGAATATCACCAAACTTCCATGTGTTGAATTAAGAATCAGCAAGTTGAACCCTTTTCAAATTCCTTACCCACAAAATTATGAAATATAATAAGATGGTTTTTGTTTTAAGCTGCTAAGTTTAGAGGTAGTCTGTTACACTTCAATATATAATCAGAGCAAAGGGAATGATTAATTCTGCCGGACTCAGCAAATACTCCTCAAAGGGGTGAAATCTGTATAGTTTTGAGGGTAAACAGAGGGATTACCTCAGCAACTAATTGGGAAAAGTCAATAGAGGTTGACAGAACAATGTGAGAGAAGACAAAAGAACTTGAAAGAGTTTGGTGTATTGGATTATCTAAGTATGTTGGAGAATACAATAAAATAGAGGAATAAATGGGGGACTGGGGATTAGACTAGAGAAAGGTGGTACCCCCCCCCCAAAAAAATCCATATGTTAATGACTTTAAACTAGACATTTTTCTATAGGAAATAGATGTCCATGTTAGGATTTAAGGGGAAAAAATCCTTGAGCTGAAAATGATCCTGGATCTAGAGGGAGAAGAATTGGAATTGAGAATTTTAATTGTAAGGTTATTTCAATAATTCAAAGAAAGATGACAAAGACCTAAAATATGGCAGTAGAAATAAAAATAAAGAGGTAATTTAAAATCCTGAGCCATTAAGGAACAGATTGGATGAACGTGAGAAGGAAGGATTAAGAAAGAGTATTGGTTAAATCCTAATTTTTAGATTTGGCGACTAAAAATTAATAGAAAGAACAGCAATTAGAAAAATTATATTTCAAGTTCAGTTTTGGATCTAAAGACACCTATTGGGTAAAATGATTCTATAGCTTATGGGCAGTGTTAGGAAGTGCTCTCTCTCTCTTCTTCTTATGTATAGACACACATATGCATATGTATATACATATAGGTATATGCATGTATATTGAATACACACAGAGAGAGAGATTGAATTGTCATTGTGTAGGTGGTGGCTACAACAAAGTGCAAAGATAAAATTGCCTAAAGAAAGCAGGTAAAGTGAGAATCAAGAAGACAGACAAGAATGAAGCCTGGAGTAATACTAATGGGTAAGGGGTGGGGAGAGGAAAAAAAAAATCCATATAAAGATACTGAGACGATCCAGTCAGGAAACTATGTCATGAAGGTCATGATGAGAACTACATGTTCACTTCAGTTGCTTAAAAGTCACTTGACACTATCCACCCAATAATCTAGACTTTATTTCAGTGTATTTGAGATTGGACTGCTAATAATATCTGAATGTTATGTAAATCCAAATAACTGAATTTAGGTCTGGGGGTGGCAAGACTATAAATACATATAATTACATTTTTCATATATGTGTATATTTATTCTATACTGTTCACATGAATGCTTTTAAAATAGCCCTTTTACCACCATAATGAAAAATTATCTACTTCCTTCAACTGAATTATCAAATGATTCATTGCTTATGTTCAGTTCAACATCACAAGCCAAAAGAAACACAAATTGTCAAAATTTGTTTTATAAAGCAATGGCATGTTTCTAAAGCTATAAAAAGAAATTAGACC
>NW_007735029.1:4118-5208 GCF_000696425.1 Galeopterus variegatus
GGTTGCGATCCGTTGCCGGACACGGAAAAAAGACAAAAAAGACAAAAAAAAAAAAAAGAAAGAAAGAAATTAGAGAATGATCAGATTAGTACATACGGTACTGCAAAATTTTCACAAATAAAGTAGAAACTGAAAAAGAACTTGAAATGAATTTTATTTTATTAGAAACTATTTGCTTCTGTCATTCTCAGTAAGAACTGAATTTTTTGTTTGCAACACCATTACTAATAAACAACTTGTTTTCTTTATAATCTCTGTGACTGGGAAAATACTAATCCATTTTGAAAAGAGAACACTCTAAGATGTGACTTATGATTCCATATTTTTATTTTACAGTAGAAATATGACTATTTTTGCTCATTTTTCTAGAGATCAGAATTTGGGAACAGAAAGTACATTTCATTTTTTTATTTTTTTCTGAGACCTTCAATCTCCTTTAAACACAATATGGTCAATTCCTAGTTGTGGAATAACCACAAGACAATTAGAAGTTAAATTGTTGAGCAGCCCGCATCTAATTGAAGTCTCTCCATTTTTACTATTTTATTTTTAGCATCTGAAGCAGTCTGTAGCTCTTCTAGGCTATAATCATGTTTATTTAAGAGTAGTGCAGTCCTCAGCGAGAAAATAAAAACCTACCAGAACTGCTATATTGAATAGAAGAAAATAGGAAGATGGGTGGTATGTTTAGTATACTTTTCAGTTTTAGGATTTTCTTCAATTTACTGTACAAATTATCTCAGCCTGGGATATGAGAGTCCATCTCAGGATGGATTTCTTTTGTATAATGCCATATACATTTGCATCCATATTGATTTAAGAAATTATTTAAACTTTTTTACTTTCAGAAAGTTAGAGCCCGCAAAGTTCTGAAGATGCTGAGTAAGTTTTATTCTGCAAGTCATTCCGGGGAGTCACATGCCTAAAACTCTCAGTTTTCCAAATGGTACAGGTAAAACAAACACAAAATGAACGTTCTTCACCACGTTTTATCCCCCAGAGAATAAGGATTATAACCTAGAATTTTTGTCTCTTCAGGAGGACCTCTGAAGCATATGATCATCGTCGCTGTCATCCTACTAGCAAATAT
>NW_007735029.1:5510-14116 GCF_000696425.1 Galeopterus variegatus
GAGATAATACTACTATCTCTCTCTTTCTTTTTACTAATAAATGAAGTGGGTTTTAAATGACAAAATATGTTAGTTATTAAATGGCAGAACAGTGTTTGGAAACTAGCACTCAAACTTAACATAAAAAAATTAAAATAACAAACAAAATGTTTGTTATTTTGTTAAGAGAAATATTTAAATAAAAGAAAAACTCCTTGTTGCCAGTAGCTTTGTTCAAACGGAGTCAGGGTAAAGCTCCAGTTTATGGCTCTGTATCTGGAGTTAAGTTTTTATCATTAAGCACTGTTACCTTAGGAAAGCCTCATCCTTCTCTGTTTCATCACCTGAAAAATGGGAATGCTATAAGGGTTATTATGAGGATTAAATAAAACATAAAGTGCAATTAAGTACGTCGCATTCTGCCCAGAGCATAGAAAGTTCTCCATGAACCTTCAATTGTTCTTACTTTGTGCTGGTGTTATTATTACCATCGTTATATACTGCAGAATGGAGCCTCACGCTATAACTGAATTTGGTTCACCAAGTACTGTGTGATCTATAGTATTCTAGTTCTAGTGGTAGACGTTAAACAAATGTAAATGTACTATTCCACTTTGGAAAAGACAAACATAAATGTTCGAAGAAACAATGAAAGAATATTTGAAAGACTGCATTGGGAAACAGCTAATAGAACCTAAGCTAAATATAGTAAAGGTGGTGAGTGATCAGGAATGAGACAGCTTTCATGAACAGTGTTATTGAAATGATCAAGCTTGCAATGAGATGGAAAAGGCTGCCAACTTCTGGAGTGACAGGTGATCAACTTAACTGTGCATTTGTTATGCCATAGAAAATAACAAAAAACAATTTTAAATATCAGGTATCATATCAAAGCGTTGGTGAATATGACTGTAGATACTCAGGCAGAAGCATCATATGAAGAGATTGGAGACAGAGTCAGGCTATATAGGAAGAGGAAAGCCTAGAAGGTGAAACATCAGCGCAGGAGGGTTTTGGCGAGTCAGGTCTAATTGGATGAGGTCCTGGGACTGTACTGCTGACAGAAGGAGTTAAGATGTGTTGGATTTCTGTTCCACTTAGAGGAATGACTCTATCAGCTGAAGTTCAGGCCAGAGGAAGGCAAGGGTGGGTTAGTTGTGGAGCTGTTTTGGTGTGCCTCAAATAGTTTCCTCAAACCTTACTGGGTAAGTGGCCCCTTTGCCCTGTTCTACAGATTACTTTCAGATACTTTTAACAGATGTTTTGCTTTGTCTTTCTGCTATCAGCTCTCTATCCCTGTAAGATTTTGCATTGCAAGAATCTTTCTCACTAATTCACTACAACACAGTGAAGCTATTTCAAGCTTGGGTTCACCTGCATCAGGATTGTTTAGGATGGTTACCAAAAATGCAAATTTATGGGCTCTACTCCATGCCAACTGCATCAGAATTTCCGGAAANTCTCTTCAGGAGGACCTCTGAAGCATATGATCATCGTCGCTGTCATCCTACTAGCAAATATTCCTTAAGTGCCTACTGTGTGCCTCTGACCTGTGCTCTTCATATGGACTTTCCTCTTTAATGGTCAGAACAACCTTAGTGTGAGATAATACTACTATCTCTCTCTTTCTTTTTACTAATAAATGAAGTGGGTTTTAAATGACNTGATTTCCTAGCACACAGAGGTGGCTTTAGAAAGCAGTTTAGAACAGCAATGTGACTAAAGAGAAATGGTGAGAGGTAACATGGAAATGGCATGTGCTCTAAAGATACTGCAAACTGTGCATATTGATATCTGGTTTGGGTCTTAGAATTTACGTGTAAAATATTAAGCTGCCTATTTTCTAAATTTTATTTTTAATTGTGGAAAAACACAGAATTAAACATCAAATTCCCATCCCCCATTCCCCACAACCCCTGGCAGCCACCATTCTATTTTCTTTCTTTTTGAATTTAACAACTGTAGGTACCTGAGGTAAGTGAAATTATACAGTATTTGTCTTTTTGTGACTAGCTTATTTTACTTAGCTTAATGTCTTCAGTTTCATCCATGTTGTAATGTGTCAGAATTTCCTTACTTTTTAAGGCTGAATAATATTCCATTGTACACATATACTACATATTGTTTATCCATTCATCCATCAGTGAGCACTGGATTGCTTCCACCTTTTGGCTATTATGAATAATACTTCTATGAATATGGGTGTACAAGCTGCCTTACTTCTGACAGTCACACTGTATATTGTGGCCTGTGTCATTTGCTGCCATTTAGGCAGTCTCCTTTCCTATAATTAAAAACAAGACAAAGCAAACCTAATAAATTTTATTACAGGAGTTGGTAAACTACAACCTGTGGGCCAAATCCAACCATCGCCTGTTTTTGTACCACCTAAAAGCAAAGAGTTGCTTTTACATTTTTAAATCATTGAAAAATATCAAATAAAGTATATTATTTCATGACACACAAAAATTATATAACATATAAATTTCAGTGTCTGTGAATAATGTTTTCTTGGAATACAGCTAAACTCATTCATTTACACATTGTCTATGGCTGCTTTTGCACTACAACAGGAGAGTATAGAAGCCTAAGTATTTATCTGTCCCTTTACCGAAAAAGTTTGCTAACCTCTGCTTTAGAGCATAAAAGGCAGCAAAGAACACCTCACAAGTTACATTCATTTTTATGGATTGCTAATATAGCATTTTAGCAAAGCACTATTTTGACAGACCCAGTTATAGTGAATCTGAGAAAAGATATCTCTGATTCTCTGTGACATTTTATGTTATTGGAACCATTTAAGCTAGGTCAGTTGTACAAACGCTTATTTCAATAAACTAAATGGTCTTGTGTCAGAATGCCCTCTTGTAAATACCATCATGGCTCTGGAATATTCATCCAGCTGGAGCTGTTGGAACGGATAGGATACCAGGACAGCCCAAGAGGAGCATGGAAGCTGGAGAGGGAGCTAGACAAGCTTAGGCTGAGCAAAGCCTGGGGCTTGCAAGCCCTGAACATGATCTGGGTCTATAGAAAGAAGTTATTACAGCAACAGTTCTCAATTTTTTTATTGTTGTTGTTCTCGCAGTCACACTGGACATTTTCAATTACAAAATATGTCACTCACAATATCCTTAGCACTTTAGGAATTAATTTTAATAATTAGTGATCCTTGACTGTGTGCCAGGCTTTGTGCTAAACCCTTTGCATTTAGGTATTGTCTCATTTTATCCTCTTCCTAAACCCTGGAAAGATAGGTACTATCTATTATTATTTCTACTCATATTTACCAATGAGGAAACTAATGCAGAGTGAGGTCATGCAACTGGTGATAGGTAGACATGGGGTTCAAATCCTGGCAGCCAGACTTCATCCTAGTGCTTTAACTATGGCAAGGACCAGAGATCTACACGTTAGCCAAGCTCTTCAGGTAATTCCAGAAGAGCACATCTGGGCTGGCCGGTTAGTTCAGCTGGTTAGAGTGCAGTGTTGTAACACCGGTCAAGGGTTTGGATCTCTGTACCTGCCACCCATCAAAACAAAAACAAAATCAGAGAACACCTGAAAAATACTGAAGCAGCCCCTAGAAGCACCAAGAAGCTGAGTCAATTTAAAACAAGCTTTTTGTTGTTTTAAACAAGCTTGTTTTACGCAGAGATTCCTTCAAACAGTGATAAATTAATTTGTGCTTGTGAACAGACTATGGTATGTAAAAAGCAAAACAGGGGAAAGAACATACTAGAGAGGGGAGGACAGAGGCTTTGAAATCCTAGTGTGTGATATTCTGTCTCAGTGATCCCCAATCTGAGGATATTAGACTAGGACCTGTAAGGGTTTTTACTGTCATCATTCATAATTTCCAGGCTTTTTACCCTTTACATGTCTATTCCTCTGTTTTCTCCTTTTACCAAGGTCTACCTCACCAGGAATTCGCTTCACACAATTCCCAACGATCTTCAATTGTTCTCCAATCATTTCATGTGTTACAATCTCTGTCCATGAAGCTTCTTCATTGAAACGTTAAGCCCTGTGAAGGACAGGATCTTTATTTTCTAAGCTTTTAGCATCTCTCTTCATTACTCTCCTTCTTTCTCCCCCCTCTAGCTTCCTTCCTTGCACTCTCCAATTTCTGGTATATTGACAGGTAGAAATACTCAAATAAGGAGAATCCCATTGACTTAAACCCGCATCCTCACCAGTCCTGCGGCATAGATCCATTGAAAATACTTAGTATAGTATCACAATATCCTTAGCACTTTAGGAATTAATTTTAATAATTAGTGATCCTTGACTGTGTGCCAGGCTTTGTGCTAAACCCTTTGCATTTAGGTATTGTCTCATTTTATCCTCTTCCTAAACCCTGGAAAGATAGGTACTATCTATTATTATTTCTACTCATATTTACCAATGAGGAAACTAATGCAGAGTGAGGTCATGCAACTGGTGATAGGTAGACATGGGGTTCAAATCCTGGCAGCCAGACTTCATCCTAGTGCTTTAACTATGGCAAGGACCAGAGATCTACACGTTAGCCAAGCTCTTCAGGTAATTCCAGAAGAGCACATCTGGGCTGGCCGGTTAGTTCAGCTGGTTAGAGTGCAGTGTTGTAACACCGGTCAAGGGTTTGGATCTCTGTACCTGCCACCCATCAAAACAAAAACAAAATCAGAGAACACCTGAAAAATACTGAAGCAGCCCCTAGAAGCACCAAGAAGCTGAGTCAATTTAAAACAAGCTTTTTGTTGTTTTAAACAAGCTTGTTTTACGCAGATATTCCTTCAAACAGTGATAATTTAATTTGTGCTTGTGAACAGACTATGGTATGTAAAAAGCAAAACAGGGGAAAGAACATACTAGAGAGGGGAGGACAGAGGCTTTGAAATCCTAGTGTGTGATATTCTGTCTCAGTGATCCCCAATCTGAGGATATTAGACTAGGACCTGTAAGGGTTTTTACTGTCATCATTCATAATTTCCAGGCTTTTTACCCTTTACATGTCTATTCCTCTGTTTTCTCCTTTTACCAAGGTCTACCTCACCAGGAATTCGCTTCACACAATTCCCAACGATCTTCAATTGTTCTCCAATCATTTCATGTGTTACAATCTCTGTCCATGAAGCTTCTTCATTGAAACGTTAAGCCCTGTGAAGGACAGGATCTTTATTTTCTAAGCTTTTAGCATCTCTCTTCATTACTCTCCTTCTTTCTCCCCCCTCTAGCTTCCTTCCTTGCACTCTCCAATTTCTGGTATATTGACAGGTAGAAATACTCAAATAAGGAGAATCCCATTGACTTAAACCCGCATCCTCACCAGTCCTGCGGCATAGATCCATTGAAAATACTTAGTATAGTACCTAGCGTATACTAATGGCTTGATAAGCATTTGCCATTAGCAGGAACCATGCTCACTGTTTTCAAACATATTATCTCATTCTCACTTATTCAGTTCAGCAATCATGTAAGGTAGCCTTTCCCAATCCCTTTTTATAGCTCCTAAAATGCTGTAGCAGGTACAAGTAGAGCCAAGATCTGAACCTACGTCTCTGAAACATCACAGCCCATGTTCTTTCTGCTACATCATATAGGATTCTCTCACAACTTTATCACCCTAAACATGTTTCTCTAATTCTAATTTTTATTATTCAATTTGTGAAGTGTAGTAGACCAAAAAGAATTAAAGTTATACCTCTTCATATTATTTTTTTCCTTATTACATAACAAGGGCTTATCCACGAGCCCTCTCTTTGGTTTTAGTAAAGAGAATTATTTTGTACAACAATATAGGAATTAGTATGAGCTTTTATAAGGTAAAAATTATTATGAGAATTAACAATTTTTAGAGTAGCTTGTTCTGGTTTAGACTTTAAATCCAAGCATATGTAGCATCCATTAAAGTGCTTTTAACTTAGAAGCATTTGAAGATAATTTAACAGCATTTATTTTATAAGCTTAACAATGAAGATTAGAGCCTATAATTAGAAGTTCAAGATTACCACTAAACATACTTACATCGCTGAAATTCAAAATATGGCAACAGAATCAATAAATGTTTTGGAGATATTCTTTTAGCTGTGAAGTGATAAATGCATGCAGTTAGAATCAGTGAATTTCCTTGACTATATGTACATATGTGTGGCCCGGCCCACAAGACCCCTTCACTAAAAACTATGAGTGTTTCATTGTGATGTTCCTTAACAAAGCCTCAGAAATTGTAAGCTCTTTTTTACTCCTTTCTTTTTTATGGCAATATTCTGTAACGTATTTCTAGTATCCTAGATCATATCTAGGATCTGTTGCTTCCTATGGTGGAGGGAAGATGCAAGCTTAAAGACAAGATAGATACAAGAATGAACATATTATTTAGTTGGGTACGAGTCATTTGAAAAACTTGGATTATAGAAATTAAAACTTTCTCACAGTTCACATAATGTTTTCCAATTGGTGACTTGGCACTTTGTTCAATTAAATCAGTTAGTACATAGTTTCTATTGAATATATTCAGGGCATTTATTGTCTTATACCTGGGCCATTGGAATATTCATATTAAAGTAATAAGGGCTAGCACATGAAGATCATCGTAAGATTATGATAGCATTGACAGGAAACCACAGATCAGAAGCCATCCTTGTTTCAAAATCTTGCCCCCACTTCTTAAATTTTCAGAGTTCAATTTCTAGGATAATTGATAAATTGAAAGTATCTATAATAATAAAAATAACAATTTACTGATAGTTTGTGCAAAACCATCACCCAAGAAATGGAGCAGAAGCACAAATGAACATTAGGTGTTAATAAAACATTAGTCAAAAATCACAGAAATCAATCACAATGAAAGGCTCATAATTCTAAAATTATTTATCTGGGAACAAACTATTTATCATTAATTAAGGAAATGTATGATATGTTCTTAATGTGTTTCCCTTACCTATTCTTTCCCCCCATTCCCAGTGTTTTGTTTTTTGAGTTTTTTTGGTGATAATGTTTTCTTAGTATCTCCTGCTTCACCCTCTCTCCCTGTCCTCTCCCTCTGGCTCTTGTTCCTCAATGATGTCTCTGCTCAGTAGACAGCCCCAGCCCTCCTTTCTTGCCTGTTTGGGCCAGAGCATGTCATCCCATCACAGACTTGGATTCAGATCTCAGGACCTTTCCTTCATTCCTAGGACCTTTTATCCCTAGGTGGAAATCCTAATAGCAATTAGCATGCGACACAGACAACTTTTTTTTTTAAAGAAAGATTATCTGTAATATTAGAGTGCTCCTTTTAATTACAGAAACAAATAGCAATTAATTAAGCAGCTCTAGCAGGAAATAAGCTATTATAAAGTTTTAAAGGTGAATTTTTAAGTGTCCAACTTGTTTGCCACTTGGAGAGATCTTATGATTGTCACTAAATTTAATGTTTGGGTCAGTTTTTTTTTTTTTTTATCTTTTTCTAGGAAATTTAAAAATTTATATCTTGTTTAATCCAACATATTCTCTAGTTTGCCTTTTAAAAAAAATGAGTGAAAGTCCAGATCACACCTAATGAACTACCCATGAACTTACTGTTCATAATTATCTTTTTCTAGGAAATTTAAAAATTTATATCTTGTTTAATCCAACATATTCTCTAGTTTGCCTTTTTAAAAAAATGAGTGAAAGTCCAGATCACACCTAATGAACTACCCATGAACTTACTGTTCATAAGAATTTTCTGAGTGATTTATTTAAAATGCAGAATTCTTGTCCTCACACCCAGATACAGTGATTCACCCATAGATTATAGAGTTTACATTTTACATAATCCTACTTGGAGGAATACTCACATCATTAATAGAATTGTGAGATCAACATAAATATCATCAGACAATTTGATGCTGTAGTAAAACACTCTGCATTGGTTCCTGGTAGAAATTTGAAAATCCTGCCAAGGAAATTGATCTTAATTAGAATGCTGGTATGGAGACCATTAGCCATAACAGATATTAGATAGTTTAACTACAGAATAAAGACACAAAAGGAATATAAAAAGGCAATAAACACTTTAAATAAACTTCATTAATAAGCAGTGAAAAGCAAATTAAAAGAATATGGCACTATTTTTATTCATTTATTTGTTACAAATTAAAGATTGGCATTACCTACCACTAGGAAAGATGCAAGGAATTGAGTTCCCTCTCAAACACTGATAGTAGGACCATAATATGGCAGAGACTGTTGGAAGGCAATTAGCAACATATAGCACATGTTAAAGTTAAAGACTCAAAAAAATATATTTTTTTAATTAAAAATAAAGTGAAAGACTCATTTGAACAGTTTGCATACACACACACACACACACACACACACACACACACAAAGGAATATATATATATAAATGCCCAGCAGTACATTGGTTAGAAGAATACAAAATTGGATGCATATCGCTATTCAGGAGGGAAATGATTAATAATCCAAGAACATCTATGCCATAGAATAGTCTGCAACCTTTGTAGTAGATTGATGATAAACTTCTGTATATCATCTTGAAAACTTTCCAAGACATGGTCAGTGTATAAAAAGGAATTCAGAGCCAATTAATATAAAACTGTCCCAGTTATACTAGAAGGGTAGATATTAAATACTTAATAATTACAACTAGGGAAGGG
>NW_007735029.1:14175-25881 GCF_000696425.1 Galeopterus variegatus
GTCAGTGTATAAAAAGGAATTCAGAGCCAATTAATATAAAACTGTCCCATTTATACTAGAAGGGTAGATATTAAATACTTAATAATTACAACTAGGGAAGGGGAGGAGTTTGGGGAAGGGGAAGAAAACATGAAGAAACTTTTGAACTATATCTAAAAAACATTTTTACAACAAAAAGTTATTCATGTATTACTTCTGAATTAAAATAAAAGGAGGTGGAATAAAATAACCAACAAAGTCCAAAAATAAGCTAATTTTAAAATGTAGCAAAGCCTCACTAATTTTCAGGGACTAGGAAAGATTTGTTTATGGGGAATTGTGTTTTTTCAAAAAAATATTTCATAATTTTTCAAGAGTAGTATCTCTTTAAACTAAGATATAATATTAATAAATAAAATGAGTCATATCAATAAAAAATTTAACCCATAGAAGACCTGTATAACAATGTATCATTATCAGAAAGAGAATTTTTGCCTACAGGAATTACTGGTAAAATGTTTGCCTGTAGATGCAAAGATAGCAAGGAGACCTTGGACAATAAAAATACTCTATTTTGTTAGGGTTTTATGGCTGCCTGTTAAACTTTATTTCTCTCTTTTTGTTTTCTATTGCTATTATGGTGTTTATCCAATAACCACTCTAGAAGAGAAGCTTATCACAGAGTTCTCATTTCATTAAAATCATTTGAAAACAATGATTTTTAGTCTGAATTCGTCTTGCTTTAAGAAATTCCATAAATTAAAAAAAAATACTTTAAATGTAATAAGAAATATCTCTGCAATTTCAGAATTACAAAATCTGAATTGGAAAAACCTGGATTAATAGAGTTTCACATAACTTGTATCATTACTCCTAATTAAAGATTTGATTTGAAGTTATTACTCATTCTCAGGATGGAGATAAGCTTACCTTCTCACTATATATTCAGTCTTGGTTTATGCTCTCCTTAGATTTGGAATCAGAATTACAGTTCTCTCTGGGTATGCTTAGCATTTCATTTTTTTAAATTTGTTTGCATACCTGGATAAGCAGTTGTAAGATTCTACTCTGGCATTTTCTGCATTCTTTTTATGATTATTATTTTTTTTATCGATATACAATGTAGTTGATTTTTGTGTCCCTTTACCAATTCCTCTTTTTGCCCCTCCCTCTCCCCCCTCATGGTAAATACATATCCTGCAATATTTCCATTATGCAAGCCCCAAATCCAGTCTATTCTATAAGTAGGTACAGTAAGTTCATATAACACACTCAACGGTTTGACTAAGTTGACTATTTCTTTCTATTATGTACTTCTGCTAAAAAGCAAAACCAACCAAATATTTATGTATGCTAGGGCAAAGATAGGAAAGCTCAGCACTGGACAAGAAAACCAGTATCAGATTCCACTTCTTAGAATAGTGGTTCTCAAACTTTGCAGCATGTTAGAATTACGTGGGGATCATTAAAAATTCCCATTGCCCAGGTTGCACTCTGACCAATTACGTCAGAACTGCTGTGGATGGGGGACATGAGCATCAGTAGTTGTTAGAACATCCCATGATCCAAATAAGCAGTAAAGACTGAAAACCAGGATCCTGGAGAACATTCAAGGTTTTAAAAGCAGTAGCAGCAACCGCAGCAAATCAGAACAGCCAAAGGAGTTAGTATAAACGACAGTGCAAGCTGAAAGGAGCCACAGACATCATCGGATTAACAGGGCAATTGGTGTTTTCTTTAAAAGAAAACACACACACAAGATTTAGTGCACTAAATGAAGGACCAGAATCCTTAAGACTTTGACACCTGTGCCTTTCACTGGAATGAAATAATTAGAAGTTAGGCCACCTGTGTGTATTTTCCCCACCTCGAATGAGATCAAGGTTCAATTATTTAGAGACTAGAGCCCAAAGAATTAGAAGACACTAGAGATCAGCTTAAGCAGGTGGTTTACTGTTTTTCTTTCTTAGGTACTTAAACAACTTTCTACATACTCTCTGTGCCTTCTACAACAGGCCTGTGTCACCTGGCAGTCACTGCACAGGGCTTTCACGGTGATGCAATATGTGTTGCTCATTCATTTAAAAATAGAAAGAAAGAAACATGAAAGGCTTTATGGCCACAGTAGATGCTTAAATATGTGCCGTTAGAACACTGATATCAGTCATTTTTAAGACCACAAGCTTTTCAGAAGCTCAACAGCTTTAAAATGTCTGTTTAGGCACAGAAACCATTGGTTTTGAATTGTACTTTACGCTCTGGGAATTTTGTGAAGTCAGCACACAGTAAATGGTGTTAATGTGCATATTCTTTCTCACACCATAAATTTCTCTGTTACAAGACCATTTAGCTTGTACTTCACTAGAACTTGCTATGATGGTTCTTTAAGCTAAGAAATTGTATCATGTTAAACTCATTTTAAAGCCCACCTTTCAATTAATCCAGAGTTGTAATTCATCCTGTTCAAATCAGCTACGTTTTGGGGAATGGGAGGTGTGAGAGATTTTTCAAAATTCCAGATATTATTTGTACTCCTTTTCACTTTCCCATTTAGTGGTAAATATGCTATCAAAACTTCCCCATTCTTGGGCCTTGACATATAGGTTATGAAAGATTCCCAAATTTAGATATATCACCGGCATTCCATTCCTAGCTGCGATCCTTTGCAGGCAAGTTCAGAAACATCAAGATCTCAATTCCAGTTTCAGAGTCAAAGTGGCATTCTACAAGTCTGTTCCAAGATAAAGGCAAAAATATCAATACTTCTGCTACTTTGAGGAAGATAGAGACTAATAACAGTGGTTTCCAAACTTGTCTATATTAGAATAACCTGTCAGTCTTTTAAAAATTCCAAAGCATAGGTCATCCATCTAACTAATCAATCACATTTTCTGGGGATGACTTCATGAGATGAAATGGGCATTAGAAGAAAGCCAGAGTGACTCCAGTTAAGTGCCTTAGTTTGTTTCTATTTCAGTTTCTTTCATTCCAAGATTGAAACTCAGTAAAATGAGTTTTCTTAAAGAAGTATCTGCAAACATAGAAAGTAAACTCTAACACCAGAAAAAAAAAATTAAAGTTACCATTTCTATCACCATTAACATAAAGCGGACTTGGGGCCATAAGCATCCAGATCTCAGTGGGCATTCTACTACTTCTTAGCTACGTGATGTTAAGGACATTGGTTTATCTCTCAGCACCCCCTTGTTTCATTGTCTTGTTGATATATTGAACCATTATATATACCTACTAGGATTGTTGCAAGAATCACATGAAATTATATATTTACTCAAGTTCAAGTATTGGAACATGATAAGTGCTCAACCAATGATTTCTTTCTCTCCACATGGCCCCTCTATGGCCATATTGTTGGAAGTAAAGCATTTTGATTAAAGGACGTGTACCAGTGGGTTCCAATATTAGATGTACAATATCAATCAGTGGAAGGGCTTTACAAAATACAGATGCATATCCCAATCCCAAAATATTCTGATTCAGTAGATCTTGGAAGAGACCCAGAAATCTATAGTTTTAAGTATTCCCAGGTATTTCATGTGATGAGCTTAGTTTGGGAACCACTCTTCTAAGAAAGCTATAAAATAATCACCCCTTCAAAACTGTAATCAGGAACATATACGAGAACACCTTGATTTCTTCCTGATCCTAAACTGGTATATAAAATCTCTCCTTGATGGCATGAGACACATCACCACTGCAATGTAATTATAGCATCCTGAATTAAAAGTAGACTGAAACAGCGTTCACACAAGAGTACATTGAAAGCTCATTCACACTGGAGTCAGTACACGATTGTAGCAGAAGGACCACTTACTAATAGCTCTCATTTTGTGTCAGACACTATCCTAAAACCTCCAAGTATGCAAAAATTCAACCTCGACTCCAAGTTCTACCTCACTGCTGTGAGTTCATCATCAATTTTGTGCTTTATGAAAAACAATTACTAAAGAAACACAATTTGGGTATCTCTCTTGTGTGTGTCTCTGCTACTTTTAGCTCTTTAGGATGAATCTGTGACATAATTATACTAGATTTTTTTCTTCTTCTGGAAATTGAAACTACTCATCCCTCATTTGTTAATAAATAGCAAATGGTAACCACAGAATGGTTGTCGCCACACAAGGTATAATTTGAAGGAGGGACTTAAAAAGCAACTCTAATCAAAATACAAAAACAGCATTTGTAAAATGCAGTTCACATTGCATATAGGTAGCTCAGTAACTGGCCTTAAATGCAAGGGTTTTCAGTCATAAGGCAGTTTGTCATATAATTTACTGTGCAGAAAGCATTCTCTTGGATGAGAGAAATAGCATAACAATCTAACAGTGAGTTTATTTTGTAAACTTTCCTGGTAATTAATCCATTAAATTCTCTTTCTAATCAAAAAAGAGATCATACTATTCCTAACTTTAAAATACTTCACTTTTAGTGTTTTACTAATCTAATATTTTACTCCTTTTTTATTTAAACACACAAGGAAGACCATAGAGCATTACATTATCAAATATATTATGTAGTGGAATTTCATGTAAACAAGTTTCCCAATTCAGGAACTTGAGATGCTACATTTTTCCAAGTCAGCAGATAAATCTTTAGTCTGTTTTCAGTGTAACTATTAAGTAACTTAAAGGCCACAGAAAGTTTAAATGGTTAAATACACACCCCTATTAGTAATGGTTAAGAGCCTGGACTTTGGAGCAGATAATCTATTTCCAGATTCTGGTTTTGCCGCTTAGTAGCTATGTGACCTCAGGTAAACATCTTAAACTTTCTTTACTTCAATTTCCTCATCTATATAAAATAGGAGTAATAAACATACCTACCTCACAGAGTTATGGTGAGCATAAAACAAGTAAATATACGTGACACACTTCAAATAGTCTCTGGTTCCTAAAATGTGCTCTGAAAAGCTGTAATTATCATTATAATTTCCTGCTAATTGTATCACTTAGTTAAGCAGAGGGTTTATTTGCAAAGTCCCAGAATAGAAAAAGGAAAGCAAAAACATTCATTGAGTTCCTACCCTGTGTCAAACAATGATACATGCTTTCATATTTTCATATAAATGTTAACAATGTGAATTCAATTGCACCCCAAAGTTTTGTGCCCTTATTGCTTATAAGACCAACTAATTTTCCCACTGGTAGGTCTCTGACATAGGCACATAAGGGGGGTAGAATCTGGGAGGAGAATGAAGAGAAGGAAGGAGAAAAGTAAAGCTTGAGGTGTATCTTAAAGTAACATTTTTTAAAGAAAACCAAAACCTAAATCTCAATGACTTATCACTATCAAAGTTTATTTCCAACTCATATAAGAGGAGGGTGGGGTCAGGGAGAATCTGCTCATATTATTACTATTTAGAAACTCAGGCTGAGAGAGGCTCTGCCTTTTAATAACAGAGATATCATTATCTCCCTTAAGATCCACAAATGTCTGCAGGAATGGATGTGCCTAGTGAAGGGTCTCCAGGCACACACCTCATTGGCCAAGCTCAGTCATGTGGCCACACTTTACTGCAAGGGAGGCTGGGAAATGTGCTCAGGAAGAAAGGGCAGCTGGCTTGGTGAATAGCTAGTTTCTGCCACAGAGATATCATTATCTCCCTTAAGATCCACAAATGCCTGCAGGAATGGATGTGCCTAGTGAAGGGTCTCCAGGCACACACCTCATTGGCCAAGCTCAGTCATGTGGCCACACCTTACTGCAAAGGAGGCTGGGAAATGTGCTCAGGAAGAAAGGGCAGCTGGCTTGGTGAATAGCTAGTTTCTGCTACAAGGCGTTTGACTAAAAGGGCATGTGTAGGAGGTTGATGCTGCAAAACTGAAGGTAGCTAGAATAAAAAAAATAACAATGGAAACACTGAGAGGCTTTGGAAGGAGTAAAGGAAAGAAATAAGAAGGATGGATGAAAACTGTGAAAATAGGAATAGGGCTTCCTAAAGGGAGAGAGAGAGTGCAAGCAGCGAAGAGAAAGTTGCTGAATCAAGTGTTAATATGAGAAAATAATTAGTAGTTTCTCAATTTTGCCATAAATAGACCCCAGCCTTAGAGAAGTAGAAGTCCTGGCTTTGTTGCTTGTTTGCTTGTTTGTTTGTTTTAAACATTTTCTGCAATATGCACCTACGTGTCAGGACATAACAGCACTTGGCACTACTTGATCAAGAAGTTAATTGAGACTAGTGATAAAACTGAAATGTGCAGAGATCCCAGAATAAACAGCTTCCATCTTTTTTCTTGTCTCTAGCTTTCTGTTTAAATTAGCTATGAAATTCAATCTCCTTGCCTGCAAGATTATCAGCCAACCTTTCGGAGAGCATTAACAGTGTCGGGAAGAGAAAGGAGATTTTTTTCTCATCTACAAAGATGTCTAAACTAAAGGCCATATCCTGCTAAAGTGGTTTATGTATTTTTCTTATTTATGCACCATGTCAGACAGTTCATCACAACATATAATAGTTGACAAAGTAAGTATGGAGACAGAAGATCACAGGAAAAAATGTGTATCTATTATAAAAGAATTGTAATTTTTCTTTTGCCTCCTCTCTCTCTCTTTTTTTGGCTAAAGTATTTGTTATAGTATGTTCCGTTTTGTTGTAATTCTGCTGAAATTGGCATAACTATTTCTATTTCTTATTCATTCATTCCTTCTTTCATTCAACAAATACTTGTACACATCTTGCATGTACCAGCTGCAATTCTCCCAGTCAGTTCTTCTTGAATGGAAAAAAATTTGGTCAGTAATGAAGAATGTTTTTCTTTCCTGTAGTTTTTGGGAAATTCAGGAAGAAGCAACTCAGCACTAATAGTAATTTTTCCTAATCAGAATGAGGCACACCCAGATATCTGCTTAATGTAAAGGTAAATTTATGAGGAAAAGCCAGGTTCTAGTTTTACCTTTAGATTTAATAATTAAAATATCTTGCCTTATTGTTACAGAAAAAGTAGAAAGTAATGAAAAGAGATTAAAAAGTTAACACAATCCTACCTTCCAGATAGGCCATCTAGGCATAGATTAGATATTTGATGTTACCACAAGTAATTAGGATTATACTGTGTATGTTCTATACTATGCTTTTTTAATTGTGGAATACTTTGATGACATACATAAATTTTCTAAACCATTCTATTTTATTAGGCATTTAATTCATTTTTAATATTTGCTATTATAATATTATTGCACATTGATATTTTTATACATTCATGCTTTTGTTCTTATATTTCTAGAAATAAAAATTTCCACCTATGCTAAGACTAGGTAACATTGCCTGCTTTTAATTTGAATTTCAGATTGTCACAGATATGTGAAAGTTTTCAATATAGGATTCTTTTTAACAGTGATTTTTGCTCATGAGGAGAAAATTATTGTGAAATATAAAATGTAATGTGGAGTTATCATGCTCAGCCATGCTTTATGTCTTCTACCAATTTTTCTTTTTTCTGCAGAATTTGTTTAATAGTTTATAATAGCAGGGGGTTGGTTATCTCTGTCATTCAAAGGTAATTTACATTTACCAATACATAGAGACTATGTCATATTATTTTTATTTATAATTTTTGGCAAAATAAATCCACCATAATTGGTGAAATCTGTGTATTAAACATATCAATCAAAACCAGAATTGTCTCATATATAATTTCTTTAATCCCAACTCTATCTAATATGACCAATCTTGCTGGAAATAAAGTAATGCTATCCTTATTTTATAATTTTTTTGGCAAAAAAAAAATCACCATGATTTTTAAAGATAGTCCACTAATCTTTTGAGGTAAGATATATCTCAAATATACCTTCCTTAATTCCGTTGCCACTAAAAGCGTTAACTGTTGCTGAAAATGAAGAGTTTTTATTTATTTTTCCTGGACAACAAATAATATTAACCAAAATCAGAAAAGTTCTCCTCCCAGGTATTGCACACTTTAGCCACAGTGAAATATTTACTCTTTCCTTAACATAGTGTGTATTTTTATTTTTGCAGCTTCATAGTTTTGCTCACATTATGTAACAGTCTGTTTCCATTTCTTATAACAAAATACCTGGAACTGGGTAATTTATAAAGAAAAAAAAATATTACTTACAGTGTCTGAGGCTGGGAAATCCAAAGTCCAAGGGACACATCTGGTGGTAGTGACAGTGACCCAGGGGTCTCACATTGCAAGATGGTGAAAGCAGAGATAGCTCCTCATGAACTCTCCTTTTAAAGCCTTCAGAACCACGTCCATGACCACCATTTTTAATCCATTCACTAGGCATGGTCCTACAATCTAATCACCTCTTCAAGGCTCCACCTTGCAATTACCAGAACAGGATTTCCCAGCCTCTTATCAGTTTTAGTGGGGATCGAGCTACTACTACATAAAATGTGGGGGACACAATCCATATCACATTGCTTTCTCTGTCTCCAGTATTCTTGTCTTTCTTTTCTACTTTGAACTCTTTCTCATCCTTCAAAAACTAATTTGTGGTGGAGTTGACATGATGCCTGTACCTATACACATTCTTGTAGAGCTACCATAATTCCTATCAAAGGTGAACTCGATGTAGTCAGCTGAGATTATATGTTAGGAACTGTGTAGCCAGGATAGCCAGTTGCAGGAGAGGTGAACCCCTGATCAAAGCTAAGCCAATCAGAACACCCAACCAGGAATTTGAAAGAGTCTCTAAGAGTCTAAGCAATTTGATGAGTAGAACTGAGCTGCAAGGTCTCTTATACTGGGGACAGAACTTATGTCACTATGCCAAGCATAGACATGTGTAAATTACCACCCAACCAGGAATTTGAAAGAGTCTCTAAGAGTCTAAGCCATTTGATGAGCAGAACTGAGCTGCGAGGTCTCTTATACTGGGGACAGAACTTATGTCACTATGCCAAGCATAGACATGTGTAAATTACAATGGAGCAGAAATCATAAAGCAAGCTAATGTGACCAGTCTGCAGAATGTTTTCCATACTGATTTTCATGATAGGTATCATCCCAACTCATGTCTTCTTTTTGCTTTCTCCAGTTTAACAGTTTTCTTTTCCTTGAAATATAGGGCCTTGAGAAGATGATGATTCAAATACCACCTCTTTTCTGAAGTTTTTTCTGAGCAGCTACAGGATGATTTAATTAATTTTAATCTGATGTCAGGTATTAACATATATATTACAATATATATGTTTTACTGTCCAATAGTAAAAACCTAAAATTTAATATCTACTGTGAGGTAGATATAATGGTAAGTATTATTATAATGCATCCATTATTCTCACACATGCATTCTAAAGTCTATATTCTCTCTATACTATCAATGAGGTTATATCCTGTGCCCCTGATGCAGTTACAAATGGAGGGAGCCACAACTCCACCCCAAGTCTATCTGATTCCAGAAACTATGTTTCTAACCACTACACTAAACCAACTACCAGCATTAATGTTTGTTTATTATCTCTCTTGCTAAATGCTGAAGTTAGAGACTGATACTGTGTACATCTTTTTATATGCCAGCATAGTGCCCACTGAGCAAGGCAGGCTCAATAAATGTTTTTGTTTGTTTGTTTGTTTGTTTTATTACAAGCAGAGGATATATAATAAAGACAATTAGTTACATGAGTGTTGAAAGTCTGAAAGAGCAAAGAGGTAAAAGTGACATCAGAGATCAAAAACAATCAGCACCTTTCAGGCTGGGGAAACTAAATGGAAAAAATGTTATCAGGAAGTCAAAGACTGAAGGAGAAGCCCTTGTAGGACTGGTGCTTGAAACTCTGAGGGTGGTATCTATGGCTACTGCTCAGGTGTCTGAAGAAATTGCCCCACAGCCTACCTGTGGACCTCTGAGCGATGATGCCTCACCACGGATGCTCAGGCTGCTGGTGGAGACAACACATGAGGGCACAGCGGTGTTTGGAAAGCAGGGAGGGGACTGGCTGGGAGGCAGCATGGCTGTTATTTTGACCACAGAGGGGCATGGTACAGTTGGTGCTCAGACCATTGCAGGTCATGGACCAATTAGTGCTGGAAGCACCAAAAGAAATTGGAATCAGAGCCTTCACTGTCATCTGCTCCTTCAAGGAGTTGGCTCTTGGAACATATCTGGTTGTGAAGATGTGCTGAATAATCAAATATTACATACACATACTCACACACACAATTCTTGATGTATTTCTGATTGTTTACCCATTTATTATAAAAGATATTACAAAGGATACACATGAAGAGATGCACAGGGCGAGGTACGGGGGAAGGGATGCAGAGCTTCCATGCCCTTCCAGGCTTGCTACCCTCTAGGAACCTCGTGTGTTCAGTTATCCAGAAGCTCCTCAATAACTGTTCATTAAATTAAAATTCCCTAACATTACGTTGATTGTAGTCCTAGCTTACTGATGTGATTGACTAGTGCTAAGCAGTCACCATTATGCCAAACATATAAAGACCCACATATGTACACACCTTTGTACAAACATTAGATGCCTAAATTATGTAGATTATTTATGTTCTGCTTTTTTTAGTGTAGAAATGAGTAATGTATTTATTTTATATTTTGATATTGTATTCCAAGTAATGTTTTAGCAGGTATGAAAATTATAATCACAGGACTCAATGGAAGACATTAATAAACCTAATCGTAGCCTTGTCTATTTTTCTTTAAAACTATAAAAAAAAGTTGGTAGAATGATAAGATTAGATAATATAGCCAATTTAAAAATGAAGCAAAATTTAATGATTTTCCCTGCAATTTCCATAAGTGGCAGTGAGTGCTAATTTGACCATGCAATTAGAAATACTAAAACCGATAACACAACTGTGTAATTATGTTACTGACTCCATGAATGAATTAGTGCAATTTGATTTGCCACGAGAAAAAATCCATAAAGTGTTTTGGTCAGCTGAAATATGAATAATAGGCTGCATGCTTTTTATTTTTCTTTTAAACAATATCTTCATCCTCCTTCCTATCAACAGATTAAACAAGTTTGAAGTACTCAGCTCTTCTAGCAAAATAAGAAAAGGGGTGGGGGAAAGATTTGTGTTTTATTTAATAATTATTTTAATATCCAAGTAATTAGAGCAAGTCTACCTTTAACTGAATGCCAGAGATTACTATTTACTATGAAATTTTTAGGATAAGCCCATATTTCCTTTTTTCTCCTATGATATAATTTAGCAAGAGCTAAATCATCACTAGACCATCGATAAGAATACATCTTGACATTCTGTCCATGCCAGACCTTATGAGTAGCAACAGAAAGTATGTTTTCTGATTTTGGATTTTGCTTTGAAATTCAGTCATTATCTTATAACTACATCAGCACATGAGCACAAAAATTCTATACCTATGACATTATTTTTTTATAGCAAAAACTCTGGAAACAACATAAGTGTTTATCAATAACGTCTGGTTAAATAAATTATGGTACAGACATTCCAACATACTACAAACTTAATGCAATTGTTAAAAAGAATGAGTCACCTCTGCATGTATTGTACAGAATGTCTTTGTCTGTAAGACACATAGAGTAAAACGAGCTAGGTACAGGTCAGTGTGTGGAGTGTGCTACCACTTGATAAAATACATTGTGAAATGTTCCCATGTGCATATATTTCCATTTAAATAAATTGTTTAAAAGTTAAACAACCAGGGCCGGCCCGGTGGCGCACTGCTACAGTGCGCCACTTGGGAAGCGCGGCGGCGCTCCCGCCGAGGGGTCGGGTCCCACATACAGACCGGTTC
>NW_007735029.1:26612-32176 GCF_000696425.1 Galeopterus variegatus
TCCGTTCCTGTAGAGAGGAAGGGATCCAATAACCAGGAGCCTTTATGTGTTTGCTCCTTTCTCCTCAAATCGAAGGCTCTTCTTTCTTTTTTTTCTGAAGAAAGGGTTTCCTGTTTCCTTTCCTCTATTGTGCTTTATTGGAGAAGACACATCAGACAACAAGCATATGTAGAAAAAGAAAATTTCTTTTGGGTGAGGAAGCTGAGACTTCCAAGACAAAAGGAACGTGACAGCAGACATCCTGCCAGTTCCCCTCTCAGTGAGGAGCTAACCAAAGCTTGGGTCCCCTTGGCTGAGCCTCTTGAAATTGAACAACTTCCAGGAACACAAAAGCAGCAAAGATTCTAGGACATTATTTAAGGAATCTTTTTGGACAATCGATCAATCACTCTTATCCTTCAAATGCCTTAAACCCAGCATTTTATGGTTTTGATGTAGACTTGAGAATACTAAAGAATAAGTATAAATTGGAGAGGTTTCTTTCCCCTTTACCCAGTATATACAATACCAAATCTGCAACTAAAAATGCAAAGACAGTTTAGATTTCATTTCTGTGGGTTTTCGTTTAAAAGTATATCCCTAGCCTCATTCCAATCAATAGATCTCAGGTCAAGCAAAAATTGAAACTTTCAACTCAGCAAGAGAAGAAAAGAGAGGAATGAGGAAGGATTGATGATTTTTATTTAATAATTATTTTAAAATCAAAGTAACTGGAACAAGTCTTGCTTGCATGTAGTAGTACTTAAGATACTTCAAATTAACTTATTTGGTACAAAATCTGCATGTCTTTGTTAAACGTATTTCTACATATACATTCTCTTTCTGCCAACCACCAAGTACTTTGGTATTACCTTTGTGAACAATTTCCTTCTCTGTCCAATAGGTATTGACCATTTAGGTAGATATTAATTTATTGAACACTAATTTTGAAACTATTAATGCAAGATTCAACCTCATACTACCATGATCATTTGACTTTATCAATAGAGAACACATTTTTATTTAAAGTTACTCTAGAATTGATCGATATTGTCATACATTTAGACAATATCTTTTCTTTGGTCTTCTTTAAACATGTCACATATCTGTTCCTGTAGAACACACACACACACACACACACACACATACACGCACATACACACACCCCTCTAAGATCACAATCCCAAAATTTATCTATACTTGTAACATTTCATGATATTAAATGTTAAATTTTATTTAAAGGACTATCACGGCCTAGAGAAAAATATAATCTAAGCATTGAGATAGTACATTTCAGAAAATAAGCTAATATTCTCATGTAAGCTTTTAGATACCTATCATTTGTCATTCCAAGAGCTCCTTGAATTCTAGACTCTAGAATTAAAAGGATAAAGGGTTATGCATTTAGGAACTCTGAGCTGAAATTATTTACTTCAGTTCAATATAGAATATTTATCAGAGTCAAGATAACAATCAATGTGTACAACAATTTACATAACAAGAGAAACAGTAGACAATGCAGCACCTTTAGAAAAATAATTAAAAGTTTTGTTGTATTTTCAGGTAAGTGCCACACTGAGAATTTACAACACAGTAATTTACTGCAATCACAGGGGAGTTCCATAAAGAAACAAAGCTCTTACACTCCAGATTTTCGGAAGGTATTATTGGAATGCTTAAATGTAACCAAAGAATTTGTACATCCTTACGATTGAACTCACAAAAGTTATAAAAGGTTTTCATAGCATATATAATATAAAAGGAGTCCACTGTATTTGCACAGCTGGTTTAATGTCTCTGACAGGTGTGAAGCCTAGAAGAATTACTGGCTTGGTGGTGATCTTTCTGTATCCGGCAAGACAGACCTTCTCCACAGTAACAACGCTGGAATATCTCCAGCCCGTGGGAGCCTTTTCTCCTGTGCTTGGTGCACACTTGACCTTCTTTGAGGACAGGTTTACAGATCTTGGACCAGAAGTGTCTAGCACAACACAACCCTGTGGCACAGTCTGATGATCGGAGACAGACAGAACCTTCTTGTCCTACAAAGAAGGAAACAGTAGGAAAGGTACATGGTTACTGCTAAGCCTGAATCATTTCATTTAGATAACTCAAAGGACACTGCTGATGTGCTGACAAAGAAGGATGAACCTTAAGGTCCTTTAACTTACCTTTGGTGTGATACATTTTTGAAGACAGTGTGGTTCTTCTCGAGTACCCATCCAAGGTGCTGTGATCGTTACCAAAACTTTCAATGATGGTTTCTTCCATTTCTCCCCGATGGAAATGGTTGTGATCAGAAGGCATACATATTCCTAAGGAAGCAGAAAATAGTGATTAACTCCCCAGTCATAATGCATTACTGCTAACAGCTGTGATGGAGGCAGTCTGTTATGCCCCTACCAACTTGAGACACCTCATTGCAGTGACATTATTTTAAACACAATACAAACCTCCTCCCTAGTGTTTATGCAAAACTCCCCAGATAGACAGAAGCACCAATGTGTACACTGTACGGTCATATGCAACATTCCCAGTATAGCCATTTAAAATACTCTCTCACCATCTGTGGTAGTAGCAAGTGAGATTTCTGCCCATTTTAATATCACCCTTGGGATAAGAAAAGGAAAATCAGTCACTTAAAAAATTGTGCTTAAAAATAACTTCTCTGCCTTTGGTGCTATATGGGTACTACCAGACTAAATTAAGAAAATGCAATTCTAGATGCCTGGAAGATTACAATCTCACCCACCAGTTACTTTACTGTATAATTTCGATATTACAGAGATTTAGTTAGTTCATCCTGGAGAACTGCTGGGTCCCAAGGAGGGTCGCCACCCTGTTAGTTTATTTCTGGAGACCTCTTTGGCTGTCTGAGACGACTTCTTTGAGAAATTACATTTTAGTGGATCTGTGGTTGGGGGGAGGAGTAGTTATTTTAAGGTAGAGGGTGGAGGGGGCGGGGAGGATGGGAGGGGAAAAATGGACAGTCCCGGGTGCAAGGATTATCAAGATCTCCCTTGAAAATGGCCAGCAGATAAATCACTCTGTCCTCTGGCTGACAACAGCTTCAACAGGGATCATGAGGGGGAGGCCAGTCTGGCAGAGCCACAAAAGTCACTGTAAGAAAAATGGAAAAGGCAGCTAAATGCCAAGGCAGGTGTCCCTGGTCTCTCTGTAAGATCCCACCTCCCTCCCCACCCTTCTCAACTGACCTCAAAGCTCTGCCCTGACAAATTGTTATGGAAGGGTCCGCTGTGAGGTAAGCCGTCGTGTTAAATCATTGAGGGACACAGAGGAAGTATGTAAGAAGCTCCGAGACCTCTGCACTTCTCTCCCCTCCCAGATTAAACCTTGGCAATGAAGATGCATATTTCAGGGGCACTCTGCATGCCAGGCGCCCATTTGCAGGTGGCGCCGCAGCGTCCGCCGATCCCAGGGCTGGTTCTTCCATCCGGAGGCGCTCAAAGGCAGGACGGTTCGAGACCGAAAGGGAGCTACGGGACTCACCGTTTTTGCAGTAATTCCCGGGGCAGCACATAGCGTGACGCATGCAGCGTTTTCGGCGCTTCCTGCAGGCGAGACAGATTTGCACGGCCGCGCCCCCTCCGCGGGTGGGACTGGCGCAGTACTCATCCGTGCCACACTCCTCGTCCTCAGCGCACGGGTACGGCTGCGGGAAGGGGGCGGGAGAGGGTGAGGAGCCCGGGCGTCCGGGTAGCCAGGCTCCTGGATCCGGACGCTCATCACAATCCCTCTCCGTCCGCCTCGCCAAAAGCTGTCGCAGCCCACTGTTCCCAAAGGCAGCGTTTCCAAATGCGCCCTGAGCCACACACACACCCAGCACGTTCTACGCCCTGCTCTGCAAATGGAACTCCTTCAGGGTCACAGCGACCCCGGATCCCCGCGACCCCCCTCACCTGGTAGTTGTCAAGGGTCTGGTACTTGTTCCCGCCCTCGTACGGAATCCCCGGCGCGGCGCTGACTGCGGAGCCTGGGTGCCCGGCAGCGCCGCCCAGCGGTGGGGGCAGGTTCTTGATCGCGTTGGAATTGACGAGAACCGAGTTCAAGGTGGCGGTGACTCCAGGCGGAGGGGCACCGCAAAGAGCCGCCGCTACCAAGGCGACCAAGACCCGGGCAGCTCCCGCTGAGCCCAGAGCCCTCATCTCAGAAGGACTCGAGAAGGAGAAAGAAAGAGAAAGGAGGAACCGTCCCTCTGCCAGCCTGGCGCCCAGCGAAACCGCGTCGGCGCGGCTGCACCGTCCGGGTCCCGGGAGCCTCGCGCGCTCCCAGGGTCCTGACTGCGGGGCGCACGGAGCTCTGCGCCGCCACCGCCACCGCGGTTGCCTTTATACTGCGGGCTCTGAGCACTCCGGCCCCTCGGGGGGAGACAACAAAGCCGGGGTGGGATTTCAAAGCGTTGGGAGGGGCTGGGAGGGGGTGTGTTTGTGTACATGGAGGGGGGCCTTTGACCCTCCCTTGCGCGATCGTCCCGCTGGCCTAGCTCACCTTCGGGGTGGCGGTCATCAGTGAGTACTAGAGCAGACGATTTTAATAAATGCAGGCGGCAGGAGCAACCCCGGGAACCCGGCGACCTTGCCTTGCAGGGAGGGCTTGCATTATCCGGGTCTGAAACACTTTTCCGAGCCCAATGGTGATAACTCTTTGCAAAACCACTTTTCGCCCCTCTCCCTTACGCCGATACTCGTTTATCGTTCACGTGAATAAATATTCAGTATTAAATACAACCCGATCAGTAATTCAAAGGCTCTAGCGAAATGTCCCTGCCAGAGGGCCAGGTGGCGGGTGCGAGCTGCAGGCTCACCCTTTAGAGTCGCGGTTCGCAGATCTGGGTGAGGCGCTCGGCGTTAAACTCGTCCAATTGCCTCCCCGCCCTTTCCCTGTCACCAAGAGAAAATTGTGCAAAGAGAAGGAAATTTGCACTTCAAACGAGGGTAAGAAGGAAGAACTAATTCTCTTTTGATGGGAAGTTTAGAGAGGGAGGCGAGAGACTAGCGTTTGGAAATTAGATCAGAGGTGGAGGCAAGAGGGAAATGACCATCCGATAATCAAACTATTTAACGTTGTTCTTTGAATCTGAGCGGTCGCGGCAGTAGATGAACTTGATTAGGCAGACGCGCGAGATCAAAGTGACCAGAGCCAAATCGGACAGGGTCCAGCGTGCGGGGTCAGGCGACCTTCCCTGGTTCCCCCTTCTCGGTGGTGAATTAATGCAGGGAGATAAGAAACCCTCAGGGCTTAGCGCCTGACTTCCCCATTAGTATTTCCGATCGCAGCGCTAGAGAACGCAGGTATTTGATCCCAAGTCAAACCTTCCCAGGGACCGAGGAAGACCCCTTGTAGGGAGATAGACACCCTTGAGGAACAGGAGGGCTGAAAGGGAACCAGAAAGTCAACTTGACGTCATTTCAATTAGCGTATTAAAATAATAAACTAAGGTTGGTGTATAAGAATGTTGTCATGCTTATGAATTGAAAACAATCTATGTATGCAACAAAAACATATTTAAACACTAGTGTCTTGGCATTGGGTTACCCTCCGGGTTTTTGCCTTTTTGGGGGGGG
>NW_007735029.1:33013-34703 GCF_000696425.1 Galeopterus variegatus
CTTGCAAAAAAAATCTTGTGTCAGAAAATGGACAACTGCTATGTGAGTTTGGAAAAGGAAGGGATGATTGAGTAATCACTGTTGAATAAAAAAAAGACTGGGATATATTTATTTCGTGCTCCACTAACCTCTAGAGTATCTATAATTACTCCACGATGCTGACCTTACCCAGTTACGACTGGGACCACCACCACATATGGCCCGTGATAGTCTAGAAGTAATACAATTTTAAAGTTGAGGGGAAAGGGGTAATTAAGAAACAAAGTTACTAATCCTCTGTGTCCTGGTTCCTTGGGTTCCAGAGGTCATATTAAGAACACCTTGTAAACAATTCTATAATAGTGTTCCTAATTACACTGGTGTACATACAATCCCAAATTTCATCGATCTGGGAAATTTCCTCTGGCTTATTGATAACTCCTGCTTGAAAAACCTAACATGGATTAAATCCTACATATTTCATTAGGTTTTATATGCATGTATACAATGATCTAGATTTGGCTACTTCTCCAGAAATTTTTGGAACAAATTGGAATTTGGAAACAAAGGGGAGGTTTTTTTAATTGCCTTTTTAAAAATGAGTGTCAGAAACAAGTAAGTCAGAAATGGGCATGAGAATCAGCAATGAACCAGGTCTCCCTAGATGTATATGGCCCTGCCAGTCAGCTCACTGGATGTTTACATGGGCACAGAGGCATTATAGGGTAGAAGGGTAAAGGCATAGAAGATTTTTGGTGCCATATTATCACTTGCAGAATATAAATAACAATGTCAGTAATTACTGTGTTGAGCACCTTCCATGTACTAGATAATCTACAGGCTGTCTTGAACTTGTATAATGTTGAAATGTGGAGAAAGAATCCCCAGCCCATGGGAAGAGTCGAAATGTTTCTTCTAACCCTATTATCCTATTTAATTATTTCTAGAAATATGAGTATACTTGTACCACACTACAAGTCAACCTCTTTCCCTCTTTTAGGAAGAAATGGTACACGATTAATACATTTAATGAACTTAGTTCATTAAGAGTTTGGATTCACAAATGTAACCATTGTTTGAGGGCAAAAGAAAAAAAGGGGAGCAATTTAATCAGCAAAAGGAAAACTTTAACAAAGAGCCAAGTTTTATAAATTGAATCTTGTTCCCTGAACACATATTGTACGTCTGTTATGATTGAATATTCATTCATTGAACTTGGACAGAATCTGTTGTGTTGAGTTAGGGGAGCTAAGCCAAGACTGGGGTTACAGGGGGGCTGGTTTCTACCTTCCTTCCCATTTCATGTTGATCCTGAAGTTGTCATGAGGTTAGTGCTAATAATAATGAATCGGTCAGTATCTGAATTCCTACTATGTGCTAAGCACTGTACTTGGTGCTGTGTGATAAAAATGAGTATTCATATTACCTACTTCCAAATGATTTAACCAGAGAAGGGGAGATAATCTGACAATTTATACAGGAGATAAATTATGTAGGTGTTCCTCAGAGAGGGCTGAGGGTGTAGCAAGCCAACCTTTTGTTCCAAATGAGGAAATTTACTTTTTCAGTGGAGTCTCCATTTCAAAATCCTTTCCATGATTTGGTTTGTTCACTGGCAACGAGAGTGCAAAATAGGAAAGAAGGTAAAGTTCATTGTTCCATCAGCAGCTGGTTAATATTCGGTGAGTGCCCATTATTAGGAACAGATCTC
>NW_007735029.1:35788-36377 GCF_000696425.1 Galeopterus variegatus
GCGAAATATTTTTACGGATGTGAGATAGAACCCCATAACTCAGGAATGGCATAATAATACATGCTTTTTTCTTATTTTATGTGATAAATGCCAGGCATAGGATAGTCATCAACCTCTTTATTATTGAGGAGGGAGACAGACAAATACACTAAAAAAAATGCTATTTACAAATCATTTTTGCATTTTTGTTACTAGAGGTTCTTTTGTGACTGCTGCATTTTTAATTCCCTCCCTCCCTCTCTCCCACCCTTCCTTTTTGCCTTCTCTTTATTAAATTAAAGAAAGCAGATTCGTTGCCATGTAATTTGACTTCACAAGGAAAACAGTGAATAATGAATGTCATTCCTGATGGTGGATGTTGCCAAAATTTTTGTTGGTACCGATCTTGAATTTGTAGCAGAGATTCCTCATTCGTGATGTTTAGTAAAAACTGTTATGACTTTCTCATCGTCCTTTAAAAGATTTTGGTCTTAACGTTCTTCATGATGTTAAAGGAGCTTTGGTATCAGGACCATGTCATGACCCCCCTGAGAGCCTGGATTCTCTGTGCTTCTCAGTACAGAGAGAGGGTGAGATTTGACTATAATTA
>NW_007735029.1:36521-45621 GCF_000696425.1 Galeopterus variegatus
TGAGAGCCTGGATTCTCTGTGCTTCTCAGTACAGAGAGAGGGTGAGATTTGACTATAATTACGTCTATTCAGTCAGTGGAGATGGCTAGCCTAGATAAATCAGGCTTCTTAGCTTTCTAACTTAGTTCAGATGATGTGTTTTACTAGAGCAGGACACTAACCTGAGAATACAGCCCAGAACCCAGAAACATTGACTAAAAAGCAGCAAGGATGGTGCCTAAACCAGACATCTGCCCTCATCTTTTCTGATGTCCTGACACTCAGAACGATCTGTGGTGTGTAGGTCAAGGGAGTGCAACGTCCCTCTTAACGCCCTGTAAAGGATTTGACGTCTCAAACCATAAAGATAGGCCAATGTCAGCAGAAAGCAGAATGCGAGATCCTCCTGAAAGTCTCCAGATGTACGGAAAATCATTCTCCTCCACATCACTGGATTCCTGTTATTATCTCCTTTATAACACAGGCTTCTCCAAGGGTCATGGTCAAGAAAGGCATCGTGCCCTGGTGTGGGGAGGCCAGCGGGGCACTCTGTGCTCTGGGCACTTCCACTGTGATGGCTGCCAGCTGGCCGGTAAACATGGGACCTCGATCAAACCGTTTAACTCTTGGTGTTGGTGTCGCTTTTTCATTTACAAAATGGGATGCAGAGGAGGTGGAGAGGTCCCTGCCTTTTTTTTTTTTTTTTTTTTCCTAAAGCCCTGCTAGGGCATAGCCTTTTATATTGTGGTTAAACAAGAATATACCACAAGGGGCCTGATCTTTCAGACAGGCTACAAATGAAGTAATAATAATTGATATCAATACTGTGAGTGTGTGGATTTTGAAGAGTGTAGCATGTAAGTTTTAAGTCCTTGGAAATTAGGTGAATTACTGGAACTAGGCCATTTTGTAAAAGATGAATATAGGTATATAGAGAGAAAGAAATTGTTTTTCCATCACAAAATTGGTTGTAATGTTTTATAACTGATTTCTTTCCAAGTATCACTAAATCTGGAACTATTGAAGTGTAATAGGTGAAAAATAGGAAGCACGACTTTGAAAACACTTATAGTGTCCTGACATGCTTAGAAATGCTGCAGAGTGGAACAAAATGAGGCTAAAAACAGAAGTGTTCACTTTTGGCTGAGAATAGGAGGGATTTATAATTAGTACGGGGATTCTTTATCACCTTTTAAAAAGTCACGAAAAAATAAAATAATTTTCAAAGGAGTCCAGGTGTCGGTGGTGGAAGGAGGCAAGTGTGGGCACTACCTGTTGCAGCCCTAGAAGCCCCTAGCCTCCCCCTCTACTTGAGCCCTGCCCCAAATGCCCAGATTCCAGGGCCGGGACATTTGCTGGCGTGCAGGCCCCAGTGCCCTGCACCTCACCAAGCAGCCAAGTCCCATTGTTCACGTGCTTCTGGCCAGGCTGCTCACGGTGGCTGCACTTGGGTGTCACAACCCTTCGCCAGCATACAGTAGTGTAAAATGAAGCTTGTTTAAAGACTCTCTTTGATGAGCGAAGATCAAACGGCTTGGGGACCCCCGGTCTTAATCAGACTTGAGCCAGGATGGCATGTTCACAAATCGTCCGTTTGCTCGGCTTTGAGCAGACTTCGTGCTCAGCACATTCATCCGGCTGCGGGGCGGGTAATCCTGGCTGCAGCCCCTTGCCTGGTCGCAAATCTATTCACACTGCAATGGCTGCTGTTGGTTTGCTGTGTCAGTTCACGGGCAAATAAATATAGGGCCCTTCTGACTTAATTAGAGGAGGGGTGAGGGGAAAAGGCGACAGAGGAGAAGATAAACGCTCCGAGGGACACCGGGCTTCTCGGTGTCTCCGGTGTCTGGCCAGAAGTGTGAGAAACCCCCGCTCTTCTGCTGCCCCCTGGTGGAATATTTGTAGAAGTTTTTAGCAGGGAAGATAAGGATTTATTATTATTCCCGTGGTTTACTCTTAAAAGGGATTTTCCAGGTCTAATTACATGTAGGAGGGTACTTCAAAAAGTTCATGGAAAGATTTGTATTATCTTTTAATTCTATTTTTCCACGAACCTTTTGAAGTACCCTCCTATATTGTATACCTTCTATTGGCTAATAATCTCTCATGCTGCAAACTCTTTGAAGCCTGATATTCTCGTCCTAAATAGTCCACACAATGCCTTGTTCATACAATAATTTAAGTCTTCACTTAGAATTAAAATATAACCTCTAGCAGTGTCATTATCATATTCTAAAGAAAAAGAAAGTGGGGTCCGAGACTGGATAAAAATTTCAGGGTGTGTAGATTATCATAAATACCATGTTATAGGGAAATTCTAGGCCAAACAAATTTTAGGAAAATTTATACGGGTATAGTTATTCAGAGAGAATAAAAATGTAACATAACATTTTTAATATATTCGTATGATAATTTAAGATTTCCATTTCCAAAAAGAGGATACAAACCAATAGGCTTATGAAAAACAATAGATACAAGTATAATAAACTATTCGGTATTTCCGTTTTATTAAAGCCAACATAATGTACAAGTAGAAAAGAAACACCAGGAAAATTAATAAAACAACACACTGGAAGCACAGCTTCTAGCATAATATATGTAGCTGTTAACGTTTATGTTAATGGAATTATGCTTTATTATTTAAAAGCTAATAATTTCTAAATATTTCCAAATTTTTTCTTATAGCTCAATTTCTTAAAGAGTCCTGGCAAAGAAAAATGTTTCTCTACTATCAGGATTTTCTTAAAACAATAAAGGTTGTTGAAAGATTCGTGAAAAATAGCATCTCTAAATACTGAATTCAATATTTATTGCATACTAAATTTTTAGTTTTGTTAGATGCTAAGTATAAACTTATATAGTATTATTTTAGTATTACATTCTAAAATAAATTTATTAGAATAACTTTAAAGGGAGAAGCAAATCGATCACAATCAAAACTTCTCAAAATGTTATTAATGTTTTCATTACATTCTTTCTACATTTTTTGATTGAGATATGTTCTCCATCAGTAACTCCATTTTTTTTCTCTCACGACATTATGGTTATCCAGCTGATTTTTTATATTTGCAACAAGAAAAGCACCCTTTAAAGTAAGCTCTAAGTTTCACAAATGAGTTAAAAAGCATTTTGCAAATATCAGCAGCTTTGTGAGTTCAGCTTAGCCACAAACTTAATTAGAATATGTGGACGTGTCAATGCAGAGAATACAGTGGCTAATCAGCTTTCTATTGGAAGCATATCCCCCACACCTTTTTGGCTAATACCGTTTACTACTATCATTTGCATTTATTGGCTAATAATTTTAGAAGGGAACTGTGGAGGCAGCTGTGAAGTTTAAACATCTAAAATGCAATTTCTTTGCATTTAGAGTTTTTGATTTGCAGGAAAAATCTTAAATTTGTTTGGAAAATTACCTGGCTATGGTTTTACTGACAGGTGAGATTAGAAAAGTAACTAAAATATTATGTATAGGTTTTAGTGCAAATGTGTAAGAAATGAGAGAGAAAATAATAGATTTCTTTTCTGGTTTTGTAGGTTGAAAGGCAAGTATTAATCAAATAAAGGCATTTTTTCCTTAAAAAATCTATTAAGAACTATGCAGCTCTGTGATTCTTAATATTCATTAAAGTAATAATCACTTTCAGCTTTAGCTCTAAATCCAGCCCTGATTTTTTAGTTTTTGCTGATTTCTGTGAATACCACCACCATGGGCAATGTATTAGGGTTCTCCAGAAAAACAGAACCAATAGGAAAAATATACATACACACCGACACACACATATATATACACACATGTATATATATATGATTTATTATGAGGAATTGGCTCATAAGATTATGGAGGCTGAGAAGTCCCATGACCTACTGTCTGCAATTTAAAGACACTGGAAAGCTGGTGGTGTAGTTCATTGTGAGTCCAAAGGCCTAAGGGGGTTGGTGGTATAAGTCTCAGGGCAAGGGCAGAAGAAGACTGATGTTCTAGCTCAAACAGTAAGGCAGGGAGAAAGAAATTAAATTTCCTCTACCTTTTGGTTCTAATTGGACCTTCAGTGGGTTGGATGATGCCCATCCACATCTGGAAGAGCAATCTGCTTTACACAGTCTGTTAATTCAATTGCTAATCTCTTCTGGAAACACCCTCATGGAGACACCCAGAAATGTTCAGTCAGATATCTGGGCATCCCATGAGCAAGTTGAGATGACACATAAAATTAGCCATCACAATCAAAAACAGAGAAAACTAGAAATTACGGGCTTTCTGTTGAAAGAACACATTGCTATCTATACACTGGGGGAAAAAATTAACCTAAATCTGAACAAGGCTCTACATTCAACAACCAATTTTCATGAAATACAGAGGATGGAGGAACATATTAACCTGTACCGTGAGAAAGTAATCAGTAAAATTCAGACTTGGGTCACCTAAAGATTGAATAACCTAAGATCTGTCATTAATAAATTGCAGATACAAAGGTGGGTGGTGGGTGGAGGGGAACATTTTAGACTAAGGAAATTTATGAATATATAAAACAGGAGAAACTGACCTATATTTTTAGGGATTCACCCTAAATAATAAAAGTATAAAGAAATACAAGGGAGTGATTACTATAAATATTAAAGATAGTGGTTACTTTGAGAGGGGAAACAGAAACAACAAGATATATATATATATATATATATATATATATATATATATATATATAAAGAGATATATAAGAGGCAATTTCTTATCATAATTAGTTCATGTGATTATGGAAGCTGAGAAGTCCCCATATATGCTATCTGCAAGCTGGAGAACCAGGAAAAGCAGTTGGTGTAAATCCATCTGAATCTATAGGCCTGAGAACTGGGGCTTGAAAGTGTTAACTGCCAGTCCCAGGCCTGAGAAGAGGAATGGGGGTCTGGGGGGTACTGGTATAAATCCTGGAGTCTGAAGGCCTGAGAACCAGGAGCTCTAATGTCCGAGGGCTGGAGAAGATGGATGTCCCCACTCAAGAAGAGAGAGAGATTTACCCTTCTTCCTCCTTTTTGTTTTATTTGGGCCCTTACCGGATTGGATGATGCATACCCACATCAGAAAGGGTAGATCTTCTCTACTAGCCTATTGATTCAAATACTAATCTCTCTGAAAACACCCTCACAACACACCCCAAAATACTGTTTTACCAGCTATGTGGGCAGCCTTTAGCACAGTCAAGCTGATGCATAAAATTAATCATTGCAGGCAGTTTCATACGAGAAATGTGGCTTCATTGACTGTGAGGTGGGAGATGCTCACCACATTATCATTTTTCCACCATACAGATGTAATTGACATAAATAACCTCAAATACATAAGCAACAGTATAATGCAGTAAAATATTTAGGCAGTGATGAGTTTTGAATATTTATATATTTTATATATTACTTATATATTATTATTGTAATATGATTTACTTAATTGTAAGTTTATGTCATTTAATTTCTTAAAATAGCAGTGCCCGAACACTGACTTCTATATATATCCATTGTCCAAGGTGGCCATTAAACCAAAGCTCAGATTCACCTGGCTCAGGAAATGTTCTCAGAACTAGTACAATTTTAGTGACCCACTTACCTCTTATGGTTCCCAAGTTGCCTTAGATTTTGGCTTGGTTATTTCTTAGCATGTTGTCAAATTCTTGAGACATTTAAGAAAATTACAAAATATATGTATTGATTTAGCATTTTAAATTGTTTTCAGTAGGAGCATTGAACTAAATATCATAAGCTGTCATTTCTCCAGAAATGGAAGTTCTTTGACTTTTAAAAACATTATAGAAATGCTATCAGATTATACTACTGTGCATTTTTTTCATTCAGCATTGTTCGTGAGATTCATCTATGTTAAATTTAGCTAATGTGTTTATTTTCACTTCTATATAATATTCTATTGTTTGAATACACCAGATTTAATGGCGTATAATGATATGTATAATGATAAAGGTGATGAATAGTTTGATTTCTAAATTTTTTGGCTATTTCAAAATGCAATGAGAGACATGCTTATATATATTTCCTAGTGAACATATTGAACTTTTTCCTAGGAAATACACCAATGAGTAAAAGAGCACAGTGTAGAATATGAACATTTTAAACTTTTTAAATATTGCGTAATTGTTCCTCAAAGTTGTTTTAATAATTCCCATTTGCACCAGCAGAATATAAGAATTTTTATGGCAATTAATATTCTATTTTTAATTTTTATCAATTATACATATTCATGGGGCACAGAGCTGACCACCAGCACCAGTATATAAGAACTTTACATTGATCTATATTTTAACCAACATTTGCTATTTTACGCTTTAATTTTCAAATCTGCTGGGTGAAAATGGTTTCTTTTAATTTTTAAATTTACAGTTTTTGATTATTAATGAGGTAGAATATATATCCAAATATTTCTATTTTCTGGAAGAGAAGACATAATAACTAATTACAGTATGACCTTGATATACAAACCAGACAAAAGTAGTTTAAGAAAGGGAAATTAAAAAAAAAAAAAAAACATTAAAATGTAGTACTAGCACAACAAAAACACCAATGTATTAAAAATGCATGTCCTGACAAAGCTGAATTCATGCCAAGAAAGCATGGGTGACTTAATACTAGAAATCTATGACATCTTCTGCCCAGGTCTACCACAATAACAGATTAGGAAGAAAGCCATGTGACTGCCTTAATACATGTTGAAAAGGAATTTGATGCAATTCAACAGTTAGTCATGATTTTTAAAAAGATTAACAAACTAAGAACTTTCTTAATATGATAATGCAGATGTATATAAAACCTATATCAAACAGCCAATGATGAAACTTAAATAAGGAAAAAGGAAGGGATGCCAATTGTAATTTTATTATTTTACATTTACTTGCGGTCCTAGCCAGCTCATTATATTAGAACTAGGAAGAATTAAATGAAGTATTTTATTATTCAGAGATGATAATATTATCTTTAGAAATAATCCAAGAGACAGAAAAATGAATTAGTAAAATTTCATAAAGGATACTGGGTGTAAGAGCAATATACAAAAAATCAATTAAATTTCTCTATGATGATGAAGAATTCAAGAATTCAAGAGTATAATACAGCAGTGCCTCCCTGGAGGATATACATTCCAAGACCCCCAGTGGATTCCTGAAACTGTGATAGTACCAAACTCTATATATACTATGTGCTTTCCTGTACATACATACCTATGATAAAGTTTAATTAAAAATTAGGCACAGTAAGAGATTAACAACAATAATAATAAAATAGAAAAATTATAAGAATATATTTTAATAAAAGTTATGTGAATGTCTTTCTCTCTCAAAATATCTTGTTCTGTATTCACCAATTTTCAAAACTTGGTTGACCACTGGTAACTGAAACTGCAGAAGGAGAAACCATGGATAAGGGGGGACTACTGTGTTTTAAAAGGTGTCCTTTAAATAGCTACAAAAGATATATGTGAACTCTATTATAAAGTGGTTTTGAAGACATTTTAAAAAATGTAAATAATGTCCATGGGTGGAAAAATTATATAAGATACATTTCATAAATCATGTAGGAAAAGATTGATTATTTCACTCCAATAAAATGAAAACTTTCCTAAAAAGACATTACAAAAAGGTGAGTAGTAGTTATTGGCAATACACCTAATTGATCATGACCGTCAACCATTAATTTATTTTTAATTTTATGAAATACTTTTTTCTGTTCTTAGTCTACACATAGGTGGTACATGAGAACGTAATGTTTTTCTCCGTTAGCTGTTTAAGTGATAAATTACACAATTAGGTAATTTTTAATGCTGTACCATCTTTGTATTCCTGAGTTAAAGTTAATTTGGTCACTTTAAAAATATATACATTGTTTGATCAGTTTTGCTAATATTTTGATTAGGGGTTGTTGTGTCTCTGTTTATAAGAAATTGAACTCTAATGTTTCTTTCTTGTATTGTGCATGTCTCGTTGGGCATCAAGGTTATCCGGACACGGAAAAAAGACAAAAGACAAAAAAATAAATAAATAAATAAATAAAATAAAATATATACATTGTTTGATCAGTTTTGCTAATATTTTGATTAGGGGTTGTTGTGTCTCTGTTTATAAGAAATTGAACTCCAATGTTTCTTTCTTGTATTGTGCATGTCTCGTTGGGCATCAAGGTTATATCATCCTTATAAAATAAGCTGAAGTGTATTCCTTTTTCCTCTACTTTGGAAACAAGTCTAAGATGATGATGATTATTTTTATTTTTATTTATTTATTTTTTTCCAGCTGGCTGGTAGGGGAATCCAAATCCTTGATCTTGAAGTTATCAACACTGCCAGCCCTTAAAATTAAATTTATCTTTTTTCTTGAATTAGTTTTGAAAAACAGAGTTCTGGCTGAAATGAACCTGTATATGTCGTTCCTTCTGTCATGCTATCCCAGATCAGCATTGTCTGATAGAACCTTCTGTGATGTTAGAAATGTTCTGTATCTGCATGACCTATATGATAGCCATTAGTCACATGTAGCTAGTGTGACTGAGGAACTGAATTCTAAAATTTCATTTAACNTAGCCATTAGTCACATGTAGCTAGTGTGACTGAGGAACTGAATTCTAAAATTTCATTTAACTTTACTTTAAATAGCCATATGTGGCCAGAGCTACCACACTGAACAACACAGCCCTGTATAAACTCCTGTTGATTGCCTGGGGCCTCTTCCTGCTCTGTCTTCTGTCAGTTCCAGCTGTGATATACACCCTTGGCATTTCTCTCCCCTTTCTGCACTGATCTCTCCCTTGTGAGTCCTGAATTAAAACTTTTTTTTTTTTTTTCTGTGACCGATACTACAGTCTCTGCTTTCTGGCTTATTCCAAGGATTTCCCTTTTAGTTTGTGTGTGTAGTTGGTTATTTATTTACCTGCTGTTAAACACATTATTTTTCCATCTTCCTTTGGATTGGTTATAGTAAATGGAAGATTTCTGAAGGGGGTTTAGTGTATGTTCTGGTATACTTTCTCAGATGAGAAAAATAGAATTCAGAAAAGTTAAGTTACTTACTCAAAGTAACATGGCATATTAGTGTTAGAATCAGGGCACTACTCGAAACTCCTGGTCTCTTAC
>NW_007735029.1:47459-49751 GCF_000696425.1 Galeopterus variegatus
ACAGCACAGTTAATTTGTGGCCCATGTAACTTAGCAAAAGGTTACATATAAGACATCAGAATTGTAGTTAAGATGGTATTTTGTTTTTATTCCAACTTGCTTTTATGATTTGAAATGTCAGCCTCTCACCCCTTTCCAGGAATCTTGAAGAACCATGCTCTTCCTAGGAACTGTAAATCCCCCAGTGCCACCATGACTAATGATTTCTACTGGACTCTTTGCTTCTCATCCCTTAACCCCAGTGCTTCACAATTTGAGTCTTCACACAAATCTCCCAAGTATCTCATTGCACCAGTTTTAGATGGTCTGGGTTCCGAGAATGTTTCCTCGCACTACTCTGTTAAAGTGTATCTTTGCTGTATTAGGTTTGAGGTAGTCTCTATCAAAAGATTAGGCATTTGAGTGATTTCACCAAGTCTTCATGCAGTTTTTAGTGCCCGTGATTCAGGGTCTAAAGATTTATTCTGTTACCTTCTGCCTGAGGGTGGGTTACTCACATTACTGAATCACCTTGCAGAGGGTAGGGTAGGTCGTGTCTTCCTTTTCTATGTGGTAGTTTTATCAATCGAGATGGGCAAGGTTATGCTACTTCAATAGGCAAAGCCAAAATCTTAGTGGTTCAAAACAACAATATATTCCACTATAAGCCTATGTGAGTTGGCTAAGGGACCTGTTCCTTCTTATCACTGTCCTCATTCTGCAGAAACTGACAGGGCAGCCACTGTTGAAGAACTGCCCATCACAACCACAGAGGGAAAGGAGACTATAAGCAAGAACTGGTTCTTAAGGCTTCTGCTTGAAGTGACACGCTTGCCTTTCAATGCCCAAAGCAAGTCAAACGGCTAAACCTGACTTCCATGGGGCAGGGAATTCCCCCAGGGAGGGACATGGGACATTGATGAGCTACAGTAAAAATCCAGGTGAGCCAGAAGCTCAAGCCTCCATTATCATTGCTCCCGAGGGAACTAAGAACCCCNTGTCTGACTTTGCTAATGGGCATGTGGATAAATTTGTCTTTTGATCCATAGGTTCACCTCAGGTGAAAAACCGCTGCCAGAGATAAACGTTACCATTTTCTAGAATTTTAGAGTTGGAAAGAAGTTATGCAACACAAGAAAAACTCTCAACAGGACGCTCAGAAAAGAACATTGGTGTGGTGGCTCTTCCGTACTATGTGCATAACACTTTTAAGGCTATAACTGAGAATCAATTTGAGGAGAGGTCTGCAAACATAACATGCGGTCAGCTTGGGTGACCAGACAATTGATCCATTCATCTCAAATTAATTGATTCCTATTGTCATAGTTTTATCATTGTGACTGATTTATTTCCACTGAAATTAACATGCACCATCACTAAACACCCCGCCCCCTGCAGCCTCAACCGTCCCCCTAATGATCATGAATGTAAATCTGTATGCTCCTCCTAAAACGGGGTGATTAATTAAAAAAAAAAAAANCCTAGTGTCCTGCCCCAATGTACCAGATACCAGGAGTGGATATAAATGTATATTTTTTGTCTTTGTAAATCAAGATGCGGCTCTATTCCTTAATAAGAAATAACTTACTAATATATTATTTTAACAAGTTAATTGGAAAGGATACCAATATAGGTGGAATATAAATGTCATTTTTAAGGGTATTTAATAGATTTTGATTATTCATGACTATAGACCTTTTTTTTTCCTGTTTTCTTTTTTGGCCTACCATTTTGAAATGTTTTCTCATGGACCTTCTTTTCCTACTTCTCTTCCAAGGATATATATATATATATCCTATATATATATATATATATTTCCATAAAAAACTAGGGTGCTTGTTAAAAATTCAGATTCCTGAGTTATAACTCAGAATAATCATGGGTGACTCTGTAAATCTATGTTTTTACTTTATATCTGAGATACAGCTTATGACAATAATGGTTGAAAAACATTGGCCTTGATCATATGCCTTGAACCTGTCCATTAATTTTTATGTGATCCACGGCTGGCCTTTGGTGCTGTTAGGTAGGCCTTGTTTCCTTTCTTTTCCTTTTTTCCTTTTCATACCTTTTTCTTTTCCTTTTTTCCTTTTCATTCCTTTTTCTTTTCCATTTTCTTTTCCTTTCCTTTCCTTTTTCTTTTATCCTTTCCTTTCTCTTTTATCCTTTCCTTTCTCCCTCTCTCTTTTCTTTTTTTTTCTTTTTCTTTCTTTTCTTTTTTATTTTTTTTTGTATGAGGTTGAAGCTTAATCTGTCTGACTTTGCTAATGGGCATGTGGATAAATTTGTCTTTTGATCCATAGGTTCACCTCA